>NW_020664448.1:8834533-8906681 GCF_002925995.2 Terrapene triunguis | reverse complement strand
GTAGCTGGCCCGGGGCAGGCTTGGCCAGTCCTCCTCGGGGTAGCTGGTCCGGGGCAGGCTTGGCCAGTCCTCCTCGGTGTACCTGGCGAGAGGTAGGCTCAACCGGCGCGGTGGGGTAGCAGGCGGCTCGCGGCCTGGGGCTGTCTTCCAAGCGGGAGCTCGGCCCGGGACGTCTGCTCTTTCTGGCGGCCTGGGCTTCACTGAGCTCTGCCGGCGGGCTTTTATACTTCCGGGTCGGGGCCGTGACCTCGGAGAGGCGGGGCCCGGACCCGGTGGCTCTGCCCATGTTGGGGTCAGGGGAAGTTCGGCCCCCTGCGGGACGGAGGGGCGCCACACTGGCTCACTACACTGCCCAACTGCTAATGAACCATTTGGGGTTTTTTGCCTTGCACAAATCAGCAGCTAAAGCCAAAAGTCAGAAGCTTAAGGCCAAAGAGATTTGCAAGTCCAGATATTACACCGGGAGTACAACAGCCTTACCTCTTCTCCAGAAAGGAAAAAGTACACATGCAAAATCCTCATGATCCATCTATCAGGCACTGTCAAGCCTGAGTTACACATGCCAAGATCTTACCAGGTAAAAGGAACAATGGAGGAATTTTTAGGATGCTGGGGGGAGGTATTCACCTTTCTCTACCTCATGGGGTACGGCTCACTTGCCAGGATTATCTGGGTGTATCTGACTTAATCAGTTCCCTACCATTGCAGGAGCCTTGAGCATTGGTGCACCTTGGTCCCACCTATTCTCTCCCTGTGGCACAAAATAGTTTAGACTCATATAGACTGTAATCCTATGGTCTCAGTGCTGATGGCCTGTGATATACAGGGATCAGACTAGATGATCTGGTGGTCTCTTCTGTCCTTAAACTCTGTGACATTTGCTCACAATGAAGGTAATCAATTCAAATGGTTCTGACTATGACTCAAGCAGTGCTGTTTTCAGAGCACAAGCCATCATGCTCAGCAAGAGGACATTACGGTGCCAATGAGCACACCTAAAGTTTTGTGCCAAAATCCATATAGAAACCAAAAGACATGGGTAGTCATTATATCATCCGTGCTGGCCATGTTGTAAAACCATGGAGACTTGAGGGCCTGATTTTTTTCATGCTTATATGGATGTACATCCAGAGTAACGCCAATGATGTTAATTTAGTGTGAGTAAGAGGAGAATCTATAAACATTTTGCTATGACGTTTGTATTAGAATGATGAGGCTTGAAGTTTAAATAGCAAAGTTCTGAACTATCTAGTGACAGCAAATTGCTGCGGTTTATTATGTTCCAACAAAACTGTGGACAAAGGAAAACTGTTATATATGATTTATATGGACTTTTATAAAACCTTTGACATAGTCCATCAAAAAAGGCTATTAAGGAAGTTAAGTGGTCATGAGATTCTGCTATGGACTGGAAACTGACTGGACAGAAAACAAAGAATCGGAATAAATGGTCAACATTCAGCATGACCAAAAATTAGCCCCAAGGTTCTGTACTAGGAGCGGTGATTAGTGTATTTATTAATTATCTAGAAAAGAGGCTCAAGAGTGAGGTGACAAACCTTTCCGTTGATTTGAGGAACTTCAGAGGGATAGAACTCTCTAAATGGGCAGCGTGATCGCAGATGGAGTCCAGTGCTGACAAATGCAAGGTATTTCACAAAGGAAGGAATGATTGGAACTACATCCTGATTTTACCCAAGAAAAAGACATCATTGCCGATACCTCATTGAAAACTCTGCTTAGTATGCAGTGGTGGTCAGAAAAGCAATGCTAAACTGTATTTAAAAAAAAGGGATAAAAATGCTGAAAATGCTATAATGCCATTACATAAATTGTTGGTATGCCGTCACCTGAAAGACTGTGTTCATTTATGGTCACATTAACTCAAAGAGCACATAGAAGAAAAAGCGGGGGTTCGGAGACAGGCAGTGAAAATTATTAGAGTCCTGGAGAGACTGAAAAGCCTGGGATGGATCAGTTTAGAAAGGAGATGTGATACTGGCGTGTAGAATAATGAGTAATACAGAGAAGCCTCCTATTTACCATCCCATAACACAAGAATGAGGGGACATCCAGTGACATTGAGGCAACAAATTTAAAAAACTGATAAAAGGAAATACCTTTTGGACAAGCCAAAATGAACCTGTCACAGATATCATTGCCACAAGATATGGTTGAGTCCAACAGTTTATCAGGATTCTAAAAAAGGATTAGACATTTATATAATATGGACTATGATAATCTCTACACTTACAATAAATAGAAAATTGAAGGGCTATAAACCCTCAGGTTTCAGAGCATAAGCCAATCACTGACAGAGTCTAGTCTGGCGTGGCTGTCCCTCCGCGTCTGCCTCTGAAGGAGACCACACCTCCTCACAGTCTGGTCTGCAAGAGTACTCTCAAAACAAAGAAAGGGGGAATTAGCGGTACTCAGTTGGCCCCGGCTTTCTATCAGGGCAGGGCCACAAACAGTCTGGGCTCTGGCCAGCGATCAAGACAAAGCGGTACTAAATTATAAGCCCAGCCCTCAAGTAGGGCAGGGCAGTAAACAGTCAGGACTCTGGCCTGCAGTCAGGCAGAGCTGTAGCACCAGCACAGTCTATGGAGCTCAAGCAGCGTTGAGAACCAAGCACAGTCTATGGGGCTCAGGCAAGGGTGCCTGAGGAGTGCATACCAGTTAGGTAAGACCTACTTCTCCACTCAATCCAGCAGCCAGAAAAGGCCCACCTCCCTTGAGATCCAGCCATCTAGTGCACAATAAGATAGGACCTGCTTCCCACCTGACCAAACTCTCTGCAGCAGAGAACAGCCTGCCTGCAGAACCATGGTTAGTCGAGAGGCGCTGGTGCAGAAATGGGAGTCAAAGGATTTGACAATAGAGAAGACTACTGAACTGATCAATTTTTGCTAGGGAAGAAAAACTATGGAATCGGAGCAAAGCAGTGGGAGAATATTTTACCTACAGAATGTCATGTCTCACCAGTTGAGGTAGGAAATTCTTGAAGGTGCTCCTAGAAATATTGGCAGCCTATCACTGGGTTTATGTAGTAAAGTAATACATTAAAATATGCAGCGTTAATGTGATTTATGCATGTGATGGAATGTCAACCCATGCAGGACTGGAAGGGGTTAAGGTGGCCAGGTATGCCTATTAACTTCACAAGCTGCACCTGGAGGAAGAGCCAGGGAGCAGGGAATGGCTAGCAAGCAGGTTCAGCTGGGCAGCGTCTATAAAGCCAGGAAGCTGGCAACAGACAGAGGCTGCTTCTGGGAAAGGGTAGTCACTCCCTGGGAAGGGGGTTTGAAACCTGTACACCCAGAGTAAGGAGGGGAACTATGAATTGTAGGAAGCAGTCCAAGGAAGGAGCAGTAAGGGCTGGGAGAGGAAAGCCCAGAACTACTGAGTGTAGGGTCCCTGGACTAGAACCTGGAGTAGAGGGTGGGCCTGGGTTCCCCTACCAGCCACTGAAGGAGTGGCACCTGAGGCAGTGAATGGGAAGACTTCCTAGCACTGCTGAAGGAAAGACTTTGATGTACCCCAGAAGGGGGAAATGCTGAGTGACCTAGCCAGAGGGCTGAGTCACAAAGAGGACGCTCATGGGCAGCGGGTATAATAGAATCATAGAATCATAGGACTGGAAAGGACCTCGAGAGGTCATCTAGTCCAGTCCCCTGCCCTCATGGCAGGACTAAGTATTATTTAGACCATCCCTGACAGGTGTTCGTCTAACCTGCTCTTAAAAATCTCCAATGATGGAGATTCCACAACCCTCTAAGCAATTTATTCCAGTGCTTAACCACCCTGACAGTTAGGAAGTTTTTCCTAATGTCCAACCTAAACCTCCCTTGCTGCAATTTCAGCCCATTGCTTCTTGTCCTATCTTCAGAGATTAAGAAGAACAATTCTTCTCCCTCCACCTTGTAACAACCTTTATGGACTTCAAAACTGTTATCATGTCCCTTCTCAGTCTTCTCTTTTCCAGACTAAACAAACCCAGTTTTTTCAATCTTCCCTCATAGGTCATGTTTTCTAGAGCTTCAATCATTTTTGTTGCTCTTCTCTGGACTTTCTCCAATTTGTCCAGGTGTTTCCTGAAATGTGATGCCCAGAACTGGACATAATACTCCAGTTGAGGCCTAATCAGCCTGGAGTAGAGCAGAAGAACTACTTCTCATGTCTTACTTATAACACCCCTGCTAATACATCCCAGAATAATGTTAATTTTTTTGCAATAATGTTACACTGTTGACTCATATTTAGCTTGTGGCCCCCAGATCCCTTTCTGCAGTACTCCTTCCTAGGCAGTCATTTCCCATTTTGTATGTGTACAACTGATCGTCCCTTCCTAAGTGGAGTACTTTGCACTTGTCCTTATTGAATTTCATCCTATTTACTTCAGACCATTTCTCCAGTTTGTCCAGATCATTTTGAATTTTAATCCTATCCTCCAAAGCACTTGCAACCCCCTCCCCTCGGCAGTCATCCCAAACTGAGCTAAGTTAAGATGACTGGTCTGTAATTCCCCGGGTTGTCCTTATTTCCCTTTTTATAGATGGGCACTACATTTGCCCTTTCTCAGTCCTCTGGAATCTCTCCTGTCTTCCATGACTTTTCAAAGATAATTGCTAATGGCTCAGATATCTCCTCAGTCAGCTCCTTGAGTATTCTAGGCAGGGCCGGCTCCAGGCACCAGCATTCCAAGCAGGTGTTTGGGGCGGCAATCTGCAAGAGGCGGCAGTCTGTGTGTTTTTGCCGCTCGAAGCAGCGCGCCGAATTGCCGCCGCGGACGGCGGGGGCAGTCCGTGTGCCGTTAGGGTGGCACACGCATTTCGGCGGCAGCGGCAACTTCTATGTTCAACTGCCTGCAGCGGCAATTCGGCGGCTTCTGTCTTCCGGCTGAAGACAGAAGCTGCCGCCGAATTGCCGCCGCCGCGGAAATGCGTGTGCCACTCTAACAGCACGCGGACTGCCCCCGCCATCCGCGGCAGCAATTCGGGGCGCTGCTTGGGGCGGCAAAAACAGCAGAGTCGGCTCTGATTCTAGGATGCTCGGCCTCCCCTGCCACTGCCACCAGACCCCCGGTTGCGGGGCTTGGGATGGAAATTTTTGCTTTATTATGCCCCATGCAGATTCCAGGGCAGCTGAGGAGGCAGTATGTGCTATTCAGCTTCCCGCAGTTATCAGTAATCTCCCTGGACTCCAGAGAAATTACCGATGAACCCAGGAAGCTGAGTAGCACATATCGCCTCCTCAGCCACCCTGGAACCTGCATGGGGCATATGAAAAGTTTCTTCTCTTTGGATGAGAGTGAGAGGCTTTTCCCCACCCGCAGCAGCTGGGGTTTGGGGAGGCACAGTGCAGCAGGCCCAGGGCTCCTCCAGGCAGGTGGGAGGGGCCAGGGCTCCTCCAGACAGGTGGGAGGGGGAGGCTCAGGGCTTCGGTTGAAAGGTTTGGGGCTGGAGTTCTGACTGAAAATTATTTGGAACTGTGAGCAAGGATACTGTCTCCTGTTATTTTATTCCTCCTGTATTAAAGGAAAAAGGACTTTGTACATTCTTTGTAAATAAACAAAATTGCATCAAAGAAATATCTGACTCTCAGCAAGTTCTCCTCCTAACTGGTAAAACCTACAAGACCCCAAATGTTTGGCTCGCTGCTTAAATCCAAAGGGGTAACAGAATCAGGGCCAGCTCCAGGGTTTTTGTCGCTCCAAGTGGGAGTGAGGGACCGTCTGCCGAATTGCCGCTGAATAGCTGGACGTGCCGCCCCTCTCCAGAGTGGCCGCCCCAAGCACCTGCTTGGCAAGCTGGTGCCTGGAGCCAGCCCTGAACAGAATTTATATGTTTATCTCTGATGTCCGACTTCGGGTTACAATAACATCTCAGTAACACCTGGGGGAATTTCAGAATCAATCGACCCAATGACCCTGCCAAGTATCCGCAAAAGTCCTCTAGTGTACTGTGGAATGAATTCCATCAGGTTCTTACAATTTGTTTTTGCTATAAACCTTGCATCATTTCCCCCAGAGCTTGGAAGCCACACTGTTTGCCTGTACCTGGATGTGCATTTACAGAAGTGGTGTGGAGTGGCTACAGTCCATACTTTGGAGTAGTGACCCCAGGGTGTGGGATGGCTGGATACATTAGCCCTAGGTTAATTACCTCCTCCTCCTTCCTTTCCCCACACTCATAGAAAGCCAGATTACTCAGACTTCATGTTAGTGGAGTGACTTTCACACAGTGGGAGTGCCTCTAGTCCAGCTATTCTTTCTCGATACTCTGTGTTTCTTGCTCATGTGTGCGTACCATTAGGTGCAGGAGAGTGTCTCTATAAATAAATTCTTTAATAATTTATTCTCCCAGTATCATTTATTTATGGATACCTGGACTGCTTCTGACATTATGAACTATAATCAAATCAATCACTCACTGCCCCCTTTCATCATGCTGTTTTATCAGCAATTGCTTCAAATGCACTTATCCTGTAAGTCGCCCAGCAAGATCCTCCGTCTTAGGAAGACATTTAAAAAACATGCATATGCAAATCCAAAGATCATTTTTAAATAAAGGAATGGTAGGCAAAATAATTCCTGTGATGGATGTGGCCAAACACTCTTGAACTTTGGGTTATTTGAAGTTTGAATCCAATCTGCGTAGCTGAGTCTCCTTTTTCATTTCCCTTAAACCCTCTTTCAAATTCACAATCATTCCTAATTCTCTCTCTTTGTCAGCTGGTAGGGGGAAAAAATACATTCTCCTGCAAGAGAGAGAACATTTTAATGAGCTATTCACACTGGGAATAATCAGATTATAAGAATTATTTGAAAAATAATGGTTTTAAAGCAGCATTTTGCATAGCTGGTGAAGAGCTGGATTAATATATATAAATCACAGAGCAGTTCTCTTTTTGGATCTGACGCCTAGTATTCTAAACTGCAGAATTCACTTACATAAGCACAAAACATGCTAGTGCTTGCCTTACCTACAAAAAAGGCTATTTATATAGCAATAAACCCATTACAGAAGATAATTACCCCTCAGGAAGGATGGATTAGCAGCATTCACTCACACCCAATAATGATGAGATATGATTAGTACATGATAACTGATAAACACAGTTGGTGCCTTATCATACACTGAATTCTGATGGACAGCAGCTATTCACTCCTTCAGCACTCTGATTCTAGTATAGGCTTTTCATAGCTTGTTGAAGACTGTTTTGGATGTGCCAAATTGTACCCCTATAGTAAGAGTACAATAGCCAAATTCTATTTGACTCCTGTGTACGTCACCCACTTTTACATCAAAGAAATGCTGGTGAGCCAGTAGGAAGGCTCATTTGTCTCAAACATTGGCCATGCTGATTAACTAAAGGGTTTTGTTAATGTAAATCTTCTAGATTGTTTGATCTCCAGTCTACTAATTCAATGACAGAAGAAGTCCTGACTCCTAATGCCCTGCCTTGATCACTAGACCAATCTCCATCTCAAGCTAAGCACAGCTTCTTCTAAGCATTTTAATTTGTTCATCTGGGTCAATATAGTTTCCAATCAAACTTCGAGAGGAATATAAATATCCAAATGGTTTTAAGATGTTTAACAAATAGCTTGTAGTTTGTCATCAACCTGGACTCTTTCAAAGAATGTCGGCTTCACTGGAGATTTACAGTTATTTCTGTGAGGCACAAATAACCTTGAGTAACTAGTTGTGTTTATTGCAAGAATTTATTCTTTATTCTCTACTATGCGTTATTATCCTTTAAGATTCAAATCAGGTGCCATCTACCTGATACATACTTTATACTTCTCTATGCCCAACTGTAGCGTGGTGGACACCCGCTCCTGCCTGGAAGAGCTTGAAAGCAGCCCTGGAGAGGGCTGCAGCTCTAAAAGCTGGGCTGATTGGGGAAGTGGCCACAGCTGGGCCAGGCCCCAATCAGGCTACAGCTGGCCTGTATAAAAAGGCTGGGAGCCAGGAGCTCAGCAGTCTCTCTCTGCATTCAGGGAGAGAAGAACCTGGCTGCAGGGTGCTTAACCAAGTGCCTAGAGTGGAGCAGGGCTGGGGAAAGGCCAAGGGAGCTGGGGAGCTCCAGCCTAGGAAAGCCCCAGGCTGCAAGCCTAGGGTAAGGCCAAAGGGGCACTTGGGTTGCAGGAGGCAGCCCATGGGTAGGCAGAGGCAGCAGGTCCGAACCCCTTTGCCTGTGATGAGTGGCTTATACTGCAGTCCAGTGAATGGGGGCTAGATGGAGACTGGGCAGTAGCCAAGACTGAGGTGAAGTGGGGATAGTGGGTGGGGGCTCCCCTGGGAGGGGGAGACCCAGAGCTGTAAGAGGTTACTGCCAGGGGGCAGCACCCCAGACAACAGGGCACTGGGTCTGGGAGGGACACGGGGGCCAAGCAGCAGTGGGACACCAGTCTGCAGAGGGCGCGCCAAGGCTGGAAACGAGCTAATTCCCGAGACGACCAGCAGGAGGCGCCACAGCGGTGAGTCCCGCACGGCTACACCAACCCTTTTAATAATCTTCTTCCATCAGTCAGTCAATCAACCTGCATTTGTAAGGTGCTTTCTATATACACCACATATCAAAGTGCAGTACAATAAAAACATAAGCAAGAGACAAATCAGTGACATGAAATGAACCATAGTAGCATTCTGCCATAATGAGGCGCATACAATGTACGGAAACAATGCAAATTTGATTGAAAAGAAAGGGATCTGAGATATAATAAATGCATGAACAGAAGCATCAACATCAGTATTACCCAGCAAACTCTTCTTGACCCAGCATTTTTAGTTACTGGGTAAAGTGAGGTTATCAAATGGTTCTGAAACATCTTGAAAATGTACAATAGCCTTATTGACCACTGGAGGCCTCACAGATCAGAAGAACTTCAAAAATTTAGTCCACAGTTCCAGAGTCATCAATGTGTGCTAAAAACCAGATAGCCAAAGTCTGTGCTAGCAGAAATAAAGCTGCAACAGTTTTGCACGAACACCCCAATAAAGGCAATTGCACCAGTCTAGCCTGAAAGAAATAGAGATAAACACTTCAACAATGACCTCAATCAGCATTTTTATTTATCAGCACGATATGTTATTTTTCATTCGTCTTATCCTGCATCCTTTCATTCTATCATCACTGTTTCTAGTCTTCGGGAATACTTGCTTGTACAAACTGTACTATAGAGTCTCTATGATAGGAATTCCATGTTTGAATAATGAGAGCTTAGCAGTAGAAATATACTACTGACCCTATCAGGATAGTGATAGTGATTGTGAAACACACAAGGAGATTAGAACAGCTACAAAAACAGAAAACCCAATAATAATGGGGGATTTCAACTACAGCAGAATCTCAGAGTTATGAACATCAGAATTACGAACTGACTGGTCAACCACACACCTCATTTGGAATCAGAAGTATGCAATCAGGCAGCAGCAGAGACATAAAAAAAAAAGCAAATACAGTACAGTACTGTACTGTGTTAAACATAAACTACTAAAAAAAATAAAGGGTAAGTTTAAAAAAAAGATTTTACAAGGTGCAAAAACTGTTTCTCTGATTGTATCATTTAAATTAAGATGATTAAAAGCAGCATTTTTTCTTCTGCATAGTAAAGTCTCAAAACTGTATTCAGTCAATGTTCAGTTGTAAACTTTTGAAAGAATGACCATAACATTTTGTTCAGAGTTATGAACATTTCAGAGTTACAAACAACCTCCATTCCTAACGTGTTTGAAACTTTGAGGTTCTACTGTATCCCCATATTGACTGGGTACATGTCACCTCAGGACGGGATGCAGAGATAAAATTTTTAGATAGCATTAATGACTGCTGCTTGTAGCAGCTAGTCCTGGATCCCACAAAGAAAGAGGCAATTCTTGATAGAGCACAGGGTCTGGTCCAAGAGGTGAATATAGCTGAACCTCTCAGGAATAGTGACCATACTGTACTTAAATTTAACATTCTTGTAGGGGAAGACTACCAAAGAAGCCCACCTCAGTAGCATTTAACTTCAAAAAGGGGAACTACAAAAAATGAAGAAACTAATTAAACAGAAATTAAAAGGAACACTCACAAGAGTGAAATGCCCACAAGCTGCATGGAAACTATTTAAAAGCACTTAATAGAGCCTCAAACTAAACCCCAAATTTAAAAAAAAACAGTAAGAGGACCCAAAAAAATGCCACCGTAGCTTAACAACAGAGTAAGTCCTACTGAGGAAAATAGAAAGGAACTTAAATTCTGGCAAGACAAGTGTAAAAGTGTAATTAGGCAGGCCAAAAAAGAATTTGAAGAGCACCTAGCAAAAGACAAAAAAATGAATTCTGTGCATTGGTCTTCACTGCAGAGGATATTAGGGAGATTCCCACACCTGAGTCATTCTTTTTAGGTGACAAATCTGAGGAACTGTCACAGATTGAGGTATCAGTAGAGGAGGTTTTGGAACAATTTGATAAATTAAATAATAAGAAGTCACCAGGACCAGATGATATTCACCCAAGAGATCTGAAGGAACTCAGATATGAAATTGCAGAACTACTAACTGTGGAATGTAACCTATCACTTATATCAGCATTTGTACCAGCTGACTGGAGGATAGCTAATGTAAAACCAATTTTTTTAAAAGGCTCCAGAGGCAATCCTGGCAATTATAGCCCAGTAAGCCTAACTTCAGTACCAGGGCAAATTGGTTGAAACTATAGTAAAGAACAGAATTATCAGATGCATAGATGATCCTGATATGATGTGGAACAGTCAACACAGATTTTGCGCAGGGAAATCATGCCTCACCAATTTATTAGAATTCTTTGAGAGTGTCAACAAGCATGTGAACAAGGGTGATCCAGCTGAAATAGTGTACTTGGATGTTCAGCCTTTGACAAGACAAACTAAAGGTTTTTAAGCAAAGTAACCAATCATGGGATAAGAAGGTAGGTCCTCTTATGGATCAGTAACTGGTTAAAAGATAAGAAACAAAGGTCAGTTTTCACAATGGAAAGAGGTAAATAGGGAGGTCCCCCAACGATCTATATTGGGATCAGTGCTGTTCAACATATTTATAAATGATCTGGAAAAAGAGATAAAGAGCAAGGTGGCAAAGCTTGCAGCTGATACAAAATTACTCAAGATAGTTAAGTCCAAAGCAGATTGCGAAGAGTTACGAAGGGATCTCACAAAACTGGGTGACTGGGCAACAAAATGGCAGATGAAATTCAATGTTGATAAGTGTAAAGTAGTGCACATTGGAAAACATAATCCCAACTATGCATACAAAATGATGGGGTCTAAATTAGCTGTTACCACTCAAGAAAGAGAACGTGGAGTCATGGTTAGTTCTCTGAAAACATCCACTCAATGTGCAGTAGCGGTCAAAAAAGCTAACAGAATGTTAGAACAGAAAATATCATAAAGTCACTATATAAATACGTAGTATGTCCACATCTTGACTACTTCATGCAGTTCTGGTTGCTCCATCTCAAAAAATATGTATTAGAATTGGAAAAATTACAGGGAAGGGCAACAAAAATGATTAGGGGTATGAAACAACTTCCATATGAGGAGTGATTAAAAAGAATGGGACTTTTCAGGTTAGAAAAGAAATGACTAAGGGGGACTATGATACAAGTCTATAAAATCATGAATGTTGTGGTGAAAGTGAATAAGGAAGTGTTATTTACCCCTTCACATAACACAAGAACCAGGGATGAGCCAATAAAATGAATAGATAGCAGGTTTAAAACAAACATACAGAAGTACTTCTTCACAACACAAAGTCAACCTGTGGAACTCATTGCCAGGGGATGTTCTGAAGACCAAAAGTATAACTGATTTCAAAAAAGAATTACATAAATTCATGGAGGATAGAGCCATTAATGGCTATTAACCAAGATAGTCAGGGATGCAACCCCGTGCTCTGGGTGTCCCTAAACTTCTGACTGCCAGAAGTTGGGACTGGACAATGGGGGATGGATCACTCAATAATTGCTTTGTTCTGTCAGAAGAAAGGATACTGGGCTAGATGAACCATTGGTCTGACCCAGTATGGCCATTCTTATGTTCTTATATATAGCCCACTTTAAATGGTCAGTTTTCTTTGCAGGTGAACTGCAAAAATTGTTTGGGGGAGTTTTTTGATTGTTTACATTTGTGACTATCTTGTCTTGACTTCTCTTTCTTATGGCAGACTTTGACACGGGAGTGGGATTATGACATCACAAGAGGCTGAAACCCAAGTTGCAGCTTTTTCACTTCCCCAAATGATGTGGGAGGGGACTCTAAGTCCTACTCAGCTTCTCAAGGGTGAGAAATATCAGTGGAGATACCTAGCCCAACTCCCAGTGGGGAAATGTTGAAGGAACCAGACAATTCCTCTTCCAGGATGTTCAGGGCAAACCAACCTAGTGAAGAGTGCTTAGTGCTGGGCTTTGCAAGAGGGTCAGTTCCTCTCACCCACTGTCAGGTCACACAGCCAAGTCTCTGTTCTTTCACTCACTCTTTTGCATGCTGGTGACGTGTTTACAGTTTAGTTGGTGATTTTAGTGCCTTGGTCCACTGGCCAAAGAAAAAGCCCTCTCCTTCCAGGGTCCAAATCCCAGAGCGGTCCAAACAAATTCTTTCTGCCAAGTTTTCCTGGGTTTACAGAACATCATGAGCCTTCATAAAGGGCTCCGTCTTCCCAGATCAGTAGGTTCTCAAAGTCTCTAAACCTTCCCCTTAGGCTCAGTTTCCCTATAGGTTCCTTTTCACAATGTAAATCTCCTTTTACTCCAGGGAAGCTCCATAAGCAGCTGCCATTCAGGCATCTCCAAACAAACCCTTCCCACATCATGTACGCATCCTTCCAGGGCCTTTTACTGAGAGGCAGATAAAGGCATATCTATCTTGAATGTGAGAACAAGGAGTCTGAACATCAACTTCATGGCAAGGCCCTGAACTTTTTTTAGAACCAGACAACAGTCCAGTGGAGAGATTCAAAGTGGAGCATAACATGGCTAGACTGGAAAGGGGAAAGGGGAGAAATATGGAGGCCAGAAAGGCGACTGCGGTTATCAAATCCTGAGAAATATAATAGTATGTACTAGTGTCTTAGAAATTGAGCAAAGTTGAGTTTAGAGATGTTCTCAAACATACTTTACATTATTTTTATCATGTTGTAGGGTATCCTGAACACTTCAGAAGATCATGATCAACCTGACTGATTGGGTTAACCATCTGGGTGCTCTACAGATAATACTGTCACTGAATAGGACCTACCTATTATCTGACTGTAATGACAAGTATCAGAGAAATATTTCTTGTCGATCAGGAGATTCTGTTGTGGTGTTAAAGTAATTTCAGAGACTGTCTCGCCAGGTGGTCAACAATCACAACATCAGAGCACATACTAAACTGTTAGTTTACAAAGCGGTGGTAATCCCAACTCTCCTCTACGGCTGTGAGACTTGGGTGACCTATAAAAAACACGTGAAAAACCTGGAACGCCAGCACCAGCACTTTCTTCAGAAGATCCTCAACATAAAGTGGGAGGATCATCGCACGAATGTCAGTGTCCTCACAGAGGCCAACATCTTCAGTGTTGAGGCCCTGATTATCCAGCACCAGCTGAGGTGGAGTGGGCATTGTGTGCGCATGCCTGATGTATGCTTACCAAAACAACCGCTGTACACCCAGCTCACCAAAGGGGAAAGGAAATGAGGAGGCCAAAAGAAATGCTTTAAAGACACCCTCAAGATAAACATCAAGAGATGTGGCATCGACACCGCACACTGGGAGACAGCAGCCCAGGATAGAGATCACTGACGAAGACTTGTCAGAGAGGGAACCATCCACTTTTGAGGGAAATTGCCTTGCCCTGGTCACAGAAAAACGCCAGAAAAGAAAGGAAAGACAACAGTCACGCAGCAATCGCAGCCCAATCCTGTCTTCCAGCACCACCTGCAGCGTCTGCCAATGAACCTGTGGCTCAAGAATCGGACTAATCAGTCACCAAAGGACCCATGAAAAATAAAGCCTGTGAAAGAGGTCATCCTTGACCTCGAGGGATCGCCGACGACGACCAGTGCCAAATACAGGGGTAACATAACCTCTCTACTCCCACTTGATATTCCTCCCGTTTATACATCCCAGGATCGCATTATCCCTTTTAACCACAGCATTGCCCTGGGAGTTCATGTTCAGCTGATTATACATCAGAACCCCTGAGTCTTTTTCAGAGTCACTGCTTCCCAGGAGAGAGTCCCCAATCCTGAAAGTATGGCTTATATCCTTTGTTCCTAGATGTATGATTTTACATTTGACCATATTAAAACACATATCATTTGCTGGCGCTTACCAAGGTGATCCTGATCTCTCTGTATAAGTATTATAATATTAGAAGCTGTTATTTACATTACAGTAACTCCTAGGGGCTAAGATACTACAGTGATGGGTGGCAACATAAAATCCTAAGATAAAGAGGCTCCAACTATGTGACTAGGGAGTCAGCATGGTGCTAGGTGCTGTACATACATAGTAAGGCAGGCCATGGCACAAAGAGCTTACAATCTAAATAGACACGACAGTGGAGGGAAGTATCATTATCCACATTTTTCAGTTGGGAGCTGAGGCACAGAAATGGAGTGACTTGTCTAAAGTCACACAAGAAATCTGTGGGTAGCTCCGGGAATTGAACCAAGAGTTCCTGTGTCCCCTTAACCACAAGACCACTCTTCCTTTCAATTGTGAGTAGACTCTCTAATCCTGGTAATGATTTTCTAGCACAATCTTGTAGAAACTGGCAACTATGGCCAAATTATTATTTTTTGGAATCTACTTTCATAAGCATCCCGGTAGCCTTTACAAGTGGTGCCTATCATGTAGAACATACCAAGAGATTTTTTTTTGTTTCTTGCCTTCTCTGAGTGGAAATAAGAAAAGGAAGCGAAGCAATCAAAGCATTCCTTTTATCTCAGGATTTTTTGTTTTGCAGTGGTCTTGTTCCTTTCTCCAGTCAAGCTGGCAATTTTTTCTTCTTCACACTCTAACACAGAAGGTAATGGGGTAAGAGAGACGGAAGGAGAACTATGAAAATACTGACTTCCTACTTCTCCTCACACTCCGAGATTGTATGTTTTTTTTATGCCCTACCTGTGTTTGACCAGCAGGTGCTCTCAGTCAGGAGAGAGCCTTGGAGAAGAACAAAAAGATATTGAGAACCTCCTGCATTCAGCCTTCCCCTCCCTCTGGGCTCCAGGCTGCTGTGATATATTCTTATTACAAGATTACTTTGAAGGAGGGGAGGGAAGCTTTGAGAATAAAGCCAGCTGCAGTTTAGCTATGGAGTCAATACCCCAGACCTGCTTTGCTGTATGAGAAAATTAATGGGATCTAGTAGAGCCAACACTTAATCAACTTAGAAAAATGGAATATAGTTGCACCGTCCCCTCTCAAAGAAAAGGAAGGGTCGATCAAGAGGAGTCATTCCCGTCCTATGTAGCAAGGAGCTGAGGTTGGGCAGACCAAGGGAGTGATATTACATTGGTAAGCAACTGGACATAATGTACATGTACATTGCCCACTAGTGGCTGGCTTACAGAATATAAAAGCTAAAATAGTGTGAGGCTTCCTGCCGGTACCAATGACTGTGAGGTACCTCGCTACCACCTACCCTTACTGTGAGCAAGCTTCGTCTGTGCCTGCCAGGCTCCCCAACTCCACCGGCATCACAAGCACTCCTCCCTGGGCCTCACCGTTACTTTACCAATTAGCTATAGGTACATGTCAATCCTCAAGCCCACCGCCCAGCTCCCTGGAGTGTCTAGCCCAGTGGTTCTCAAACTTTTGTACTGGTGACCCCTTTCACATAGCAAGCCTCTGAGTGCAACCCCCCTAATAAATTAAAAACTCTTTTTTATATATTTAACACCATTATAATGCTGGAGGGAAAGCGGGGTTTGGGACGGAGGCTGACAGTTCGCGACACCCCATGTAATAACCTCACAACCCCTTGAGGGTTCCTGACCCCCAGTTTGAGAACCCCTGGTCTAGCCCCTGATCCACTAGATACTTGCATTGTTCACTGATCCGATGCTTCCAAAGAAACAGTGGACCCCAGCTTACCAGTTCCATCTCCAATCACTGCTCTGCTTAGCACACAGCACTTAGATATGTTGATAGTGAAATCAAGTACACGTTTGTTTAACAAAGCACAGAGATTCAAGTGATAGCAGGTAGAAGTATTAGAAACAAATGGTTACTTTTAAACTAAAATCAGAACATGCATTCTAGAGTCTAGACTTAATTAACAAGACACTCTCATGCCTGATAAAGTATTGCTTACTCGTGCTTTACAGCCAGGCTGGCTGTGACCTTCTTTTCATAAGACAACCACACTGTCAGCTTAACTCCTCGGTGAAGGATCCTGTGTGTTTCTTTGCATTCCCTCATATAACAGACTAATCCTTTGATCTTTATCATAATCAGAACATTCCCCTGCTGCCTGTTTTTTTCCTGTAGGTTTTGCAATCTTTTGACTGGTATCTGGCTTAGCATGCAAATAGGCATTCACTGTAAGACATGCCATAGACACATGGCCAGACAAAAGGATAAGCATCTTTTTCCTCCTACCTGAAAGGAACAAGTCTGAAATATGTCACCTCCTGCTGACCAGCCTTAATTCCCAGACCTTAAGAACATACATTTTTGTACAGATACATAATGCCTTAAATATTATTTGTTCATATATTTCACAATGGTTATGGTAACCAGTGGGTTGTTGGTTCTCAGTAGAGAGCTCACATGTCATCCTTTAATGAACGATTCTTCATATATCTGACCCAGGGGATCCTGGTAAAACTCTGTGCCCTCTGCCAATTGGCACCAAGAGGTCCCAGTATCACACTGTTGACAACTAAGGGGCAGTTTTCCTTTAAGTCAAGTGGTAGATATTGTGTTGTGTTTTGGAGCACACAATGCTAGGTTCTGTCTCCTTTCCTGCGTGCTAACACGGGCAAACATGAACTAACTAATCCTCATCTTGCACTGTGAGGTTGGTAAGTATTACTTCTCATTATGCTGTAAATGGGGGGTGTTTTAGACACAGAGAGGGTAAATGTCCTGCCTGAGGCCACAAAGTAAGTCAGAAGCAAGGGCCAAGATTAGCGCTTGAAAGTTCCTGATCCTGTGCTCAGTCATTCGACTATGTTGGAGCGAGTCACTGACTGATACGTGATGTGTGCACATGCAATCATGGACTGGAAGAATGGTCTTGTGGGTACAACACAGTAGTAAGCACTGGGGAAAGTGGGTTCTCTTCCCAGTTTTGCCATGGACTCTCTGTGACTCCATTTTCAAATGCTTCCATAATGAATGCACCAGAAAAGCACGCCCAGAATAGAACCTTCCTTACTCAGCAGGTGGGGCTTAATGGAGTAACATCTAGTTGGTAAGCAGTTTGGGAAACTTGGCTGGAAGGTGCTGTGTATATTTGTGTGAAGTGTTAATATTAGTGCATGTACACTAGAGAGAGATCACTCGATGCTGCCTGCAGTGAATGAGAGCAGAAATGTTAAAAAAAAAAAAAACCACAACAGTTTACCCAAAGTTACAGAGTGATCTGAGGTCTGTGTTAAGAATTCCCTGTACCAAGAGTCCCGCAGGAGGGGCTGACTGCAAAACAGGATGGGCTACATGCAGGTACACCACAGTAAGTGCAAACAATCCCTGGCCACAGGAAGGGCTGTGTGGTCAGCAGAGAGACTGGCTTTTAATAAAATGCTAAGAAGGTAAAGAAATCCATCTTTAACTAGATCTCCAAAATCAGAGACAGAGACTCTGACTATTCTATCCAGAGGCTCTGCTCAAATGATAGAGAATGTCAAAAATCAAATTGATTTACTAGCTAGGAAGTTAATGGGTGGAGGCCATGGATAATGGGCAGGGAGTTGATCAGACAAGGGGAAAAAACTGCATTACTGGAGGAATTCTCTCTGCTGCAGAGGAGAGTAAGAAAGACAGACCTTCAAGCTATCATTCCATCTGTTAAGTACATATTCTCCAGTATCAAGATATGTGAAGGAGGCAGACTTCAGCCATAGGCACATTCTGAGAGCTGCAGATCCATCATTGGGGGCGGATTTAAAAATCATCCCATGAGTTTACACAACTGAGGATGGAATTTAGGACAAACAGGAGTATGTAGAGTTTAATCTTAGGTTAATTCTATTTATTCAATTAGCACCCAAAAGTGTGGTAGGTGCTTCATAGTTTTTACTCTTTAATCCTTACCTGTTTTTAAATCTCTACCCTTGACAGGTTTCTAGTCTTGGTGGTTTTATTTATAACCATTTGGGTCTTTTTAACTCTTGGCTGTTTTTCTTTGTGTGTAGAGGTCTATTTGATATATACTTTTACAGAAGAAAACTCATTTACCTGCAAATATTATGATAGGATAATAAAAAGTACATTGCCACCCACTTACTGGTAAGGAATGCTACATTCAACACAGAATAATAATTTGCACTTATAGAGCCCACTGCATGGGAAAATCTCAAATGCTTTACAAACATTAATGAATTAAGCCTCGTAGCGTTCCTGAAAGATATGTAAGTCTTATCTCCATTTCAAAGATGGGGAAGTTAAGGCACAGGCAGGTTAAAATGACTGTATAAGGACATGCAATGAGTGGGCAGCAGAGCCAAGAATAGACCACAGGAGTCTTGATTCCCCTGCTGTAGTAATTAGACATACTCCTTCTCAGAATTTTGTGTCTAGCAGACTTCTGTCATCTCTTCTGAAGAGAGTGTTACATAGTGGATAAAGAAAGGGAAATGATAGTCAAGGCTCCCGCTGTAAAATAGGACTAATATTTACCTTCTATACACATGTATTGTAAAGTTAGTTCATTAACGTTTGTAGAATGTTTTGAATTCCTCAGATGAAACCTTTATAAATGAGCAAACTAATGTTGTCATTTAAACAACCAAGGTATTTAACTGGCATTGTTATGTCTGTAAATTGTATAAAGGACAGCAGAATCAAACATAAGCATGGGTTTGGATGTTTCCAGTTGCTAAGCTCCAGTGGTTTGCGACTCCTGTAATAGACTGAGTGGCAGGGACAGGGAGACAGAAAAATCAAGGCTACTGGTGTCAGTAGCAGTTTTGCCATTGTCTCCAGTGGAACCAGGACCCTTAAAAATGTGATCCCCTCCTTTGCAGTAGATAAAGATTGAGATTGAACAGGATATTTCGCAAGAGAAGGGGGAAATATTTGGATTTTTATTTTATTACTGGAGCGTTGAGATTAATGGAAGTGAATCTACTTCTGCCGGTGGTGAACTTGACCTGTTTTACCTGGCGAGAGAGGTCTGAGAGCATGTGTCTCTGCTTACTATGGTATTAAAGTATTCAACAGATTCTCTTACAATGTAAGTTAGGGAAATATTACCAGGGCTCCATGGATTTCAGAGTCCTTGTTCCTCATCGGCAAATCAAAACAGGAAACAATAGACTTTTGTTGAAATGTAAAGCATCATGCATTAGGCAGTACGGGCCTAATTTAAAGTCTACATGGAACAGGAAACAGTGGGGGAGATTTTTAATGCCATAAAGGGCAGGTAGGCACCCAACTTCCATTGACTTTCAATGGCAATTGGAAAGTGCCTTTTGAAAATCTTCCCCAGCAAGTTGTTATAACTTCCCTCTCTGGAAGAACTCCTTTTTTGGTGCAGGGATTGGTTAGGCATCTTCTCCCGTTTGTCAGATATATGAATAAATTGAATGAACTAGAAGAAAACTCTAGAGTAAACCTGATGGATGCTTTTAATTGCTCGTTGATGACCCTTTGTGCTTCCCTGTTTGACACTGGCATATCCTGCTGCTGTTTTGCATCTCGGAGTTTCAGCAGAATCCAGACTTTCCTTTTCTCCCAAAGGGGATAATATTTGGTTTAAAAAAATCTCAGGTGGGGTGTTATCAATAGGTGGTAGGTTAACACTTCCATTCATCTCTCTGTGTTGTTCTCTGGAACTAGCCAGCTCATATGCAACCTCTTCTGCAGCCATCTAGAAGGAGGCAGAGAGTGGATGTGGCCAGAGCACACTGAGCTCTGACTGTTCCCAGCTGGTGGATAGATCCATTACCAACCAGCTGATGACAGGGGCCGCTTGGCACAGAATTGCCCTCAGAATTGGGGAACTGTAGCCGTCTAATAGCCCCCTTCTCTGCTGCACTGAATCAGTCTCTGAGCCTTATGACTTAAAGAAAATCTTCAGATGTAAACCAAAGCGGTGCTACCTTCCTGAAAGTTGGAAACAATAGCTCTGTGAGGTGTGAACTGTCCCTATTCCTTACTCATGTCAGTCAAGTTACACCTATGCTTAAGCATGTGCAAGATCAGGATCTTAGACTTAAACTGTTTGAGACAGGGACTGCTACAGCACCTAGCACAATGGGGCTCCAGTCCGGATGGGGTCCCTTGGGTGCTACTGTAATACAAATAACTGTTCTGTATTGTGAGATTTGTATGACCAACATGTTACCACAATATATTGCTTTGCATTTAGATTCCCTATGCTTTGAATGCATTAGACTTGGGATAAGGCTTAAGAGTGCTTTAGGGACTTATTCTTGTAGTTCTTACAGTGAAATACAATTGCAGATTTCACATAACTGTTTGACAGCACAGATTTAGTTTTAACACAGTGATATGCTCAATTAATTTTTAAAGCAGCTACTAATAGAACTTGCCTGTAAACTAGATGTTTAGCTTAGTAGGATAAATAGTGACAGGGTTGCTTTTTCCAATTAACCCAAGAGCATCATAACAATTAACGTATGAATATTTGCTGTTGTATTTCATTTCCTCTGATGTTTGAATGACTTCTCTGTTTTTCGTTTTGGATGCCTGCAGGTGACTCTCGCAAAGTCCTTTTGCACCAAATAATGAATTGAGGACTGGACTGGGAGTCCAACCTGTGTTCTATTCCAAGCTCCACTATGGAGCTGCTGTGTGATCTTAGGCAAGTCACTTCACCTCTCTATACATCAATTTCTCCTCCCAGCCTTTGTCTATTTGGCTTGTAAGCTCTTTGGGGCAGAGACTGTCTCTCACCAGGTGGATGTATAGTGCTGAATGCAACAGGCTGCCACTGTTGATTAGGATCTGTAGGCACTACTGTAATATAAATAAAACCTACAAAGACTGTCCCATATATAATACTTGGTTCCCAATTTGTATAATGCAGTTTCTATTATAGTAACTCTCTTTGTATGCAGCTTAGCTGTTGAACATTATTATCCACTGATCTTTTCAGAGTAAGAAGCATTTTTTTTTAAATAAAGGAGTTAAGGTTATTATGGAAAATGCAGCAAGGTGTCCTAATTAGCTGTAATGTCTTTCATATGCCTGAGAAGTAACAAATGATGGAAAGAATATTGCTGGGTAAATTAGCAACTCCTCAATACAGCTCACACTAATCCTTCTCCAAGAGAGCTTACCTAACAGGGACACTATCAGTGTGGAAAAAATATAAAAGGCCTGATTCTGCTCTTACTCAGGTCAGTTTTACATTGGTGTCCCTCCATTGACTTCATTGCAGTTACTCCTTATTTACTCTGGTAAAAGTGAGATCAGAATCTAGCCCAGGGTTATGTACATTATAAGGAGAATGTCACCTCATGAACCCAAAACATTATTTTGAGTAGATTGCTAATGCACAGATAAAAGGGTAAATGGAATGAGGCTACAGATGCTTATTGGCAGGCGCTGCCTCTCTTGCATTCACTGCAATTAGTACAGTAGATGTTACTGAAACTAAAAATTGTGGAGGTTAAAATTTCTCTCTTAGAAAAATTATAACCATTACCAAAATCAGACTTTTACTGACTTTCACCTATCCTATGATGCTAATAAAATAATAATATGCTTACATTATAGCAACTTTCATGCCAAAAAATCCCTTAACTATTAGCTTTGGGGAAATATGTCATACACACCCCTGCAATGCAGTCATCTCCATGGTAGGGGACAATTACCAGACAATAGGCTGAACAAAAAAGCTAAAAAAAGGGGTATATTTTGGCCAAACACACTTTGGCAAACTCCCTACTCTTATGCAAAATGTGCAATCTCTAAGGACCTTACAGAGCAGATAGGTCTCCATTTGTAAGGTCTTGTCCAAAAGTAAACTGCACAGAACTCAGTTTAAGTACTTCAGAAGGCTGACAGGCTCAGATTAGGGTTGCCAGGTGTCCCGTTTTTGACCGGCATCCTGGCAGCTCTGGTCAGCACTGCAGACCGGGCTGTTGAATGCCTGGTTGGCGGTGCCACGCAGCAGGGCTGGCAGGCTCCCTGCTAGCCTCCGCACCATGCGGCTCCTAGGAAGCAGTCAGCATGTCCAGCTCCTAGGCTTAGGGGCGGCCAGGGGGCTCTGCGTGCTGCCCCCACACCCTGCCTGCAGGCACAGCTCCCATTGGCCAGGGTAGGGCAGGGGACGAACTAGCACGACTCATGAGCGCTCAGCAGGTGCTGTTGAGGGGTCGTGCCGCGCACCTCTCCCGCTGCTGCCGGCCCTCTTCTCCTCCTCACACTCCTCCTGTGGCTGGGCTCGAACTGTCTGTCGCCCCATTGCTGGCATCCAGGAGTTTGAGGTGTGTATCCCCATCTCCGAGTGCTGGGAATGGGGCTGCTGGAGGGGAGGGGAGTAGAACAAGATTACCCCTCTTGGGGCCCTGTGGCCTGTTGGGACTCCTGCATTGCCTCCCCCGTAGGGCCCCAGAAAGTGTATGAAAAAGTGTCTCTGTGTAGGCAAGGGGGTGCATGCAAGCGTTGTATATATTTGTGTGCATGTGTGTCAGAGACTGTGTGTCTTTGTGTAGGGAGGTGCGTGTATTGCCGCAGATGTGGATACCTGTATGAATAAAATGTGCAGCCTAACTCTCTGACTTTTATTCCTTTTGCTGGCTTGCGTACAAGAAAATGGATGAAATAAAATCTGTGTGTATTCATTTCATAACAAGTTTTTAAAAGAGAAGGGATCTCTAAAAGAAATGTATTATGTCTTAAAAAGTGAATGTTGTTGACTAGTCATTGTGGAAGAGCCATTGGATCATACATTTCTCCCCACCTTTGTCTAGCTACATTACAAACTCTTTGTTGCAGACTCTCTCTTTTTATGTGTATGTCCAGCACCTACCACCCTGGAGCCCTGATCATAGTTGGGTCTGTAGGCACTAAACAACAATTGTAATCATAAATAATGTGGAAGTATACGTGTTAGCGCATGCTAGATGTGTATACATGAATACATGTGTGTATCTGCATGTAGTTGTGGGAGTCAGTTTCTACAGGTTTATTTATATAGGTATATGGACAAGTGTGCATTTCTGTGGTTGTGCTCTAGGGATTTGTATTTGGGCTTCAGGAGTTGGCCTTTAATGGACCCATTGCAGCTGTGATAATGTGTGGTCCTAATTCCACACATAAAATTTCAATATAGGCATTTATGAAATAAAAATATATGTATTGGTCTATCATTTCCACAACTTACCACCATTGACAAATGTGAACTGTAGTCCACTTTCTCATAGATGGAACGGAACTGTTGCACCAGTGTTGCATTATGCAAAACATTTATACGGATGATGTGACATGAACAAATCAGGTTTTGTACTTGTCAAGAGCAATATCTGACAAGTTATTAAGAAAATAGAGCTATTCTTACTAGCTGTCTTACTCCCCTGCATTTGAAGCTAACATTCACTTTGATCTATTCACCCTCTTATCATTCATCCATTTTGGAGCACAACACCAGCAAGTAGGAGTATATGTATATGGCATTGGTGAAACGAATACTGGAATACTGTATCTGTTTCTGGTCTCTACATTTTAAATAGGATGTTGAAAAATTGGAGAGGGCATAGAAGAGAGCCACAAAGATAATTTAAGGACTAGAGAAAATGCTTTACCGTGAGAGGTTGAAAGAGCTCAATATGTTTAGTTTATCAGAAAGAGGACTGAGAGGTGACTTGATCACGGTGTAGAAGTATCTTCATGGGGAAATAATATCAGATACTATAGGGCTCCTTAATTTAGCAGAGAAAGGCATAACAAATGTCTGGAAGCTGAAGCCAGAAAAAAATTCAAATTAGAAATAAGGCACACATTTTTATCCGTGAGAATGATTAACAATTGGAACAAATTACCATGGGAAGTGGGAAGTTTCAATTGCCACCCTCATTAAAACTGTTTTTGTTTTATATTGTTTGTATCTTCGTTACACTTCAGAAGAAGTTTAAAAAGTTTAATTTTACAGTAGTGTTTAAAATCTCTCCCTGGTGAGGTGAAGGGTATCTGAAGCACACATTCCATCTCCCACATTCAAACTGTTGCAGCTCCTGGCCCTCTTCTGGTGCCTGTTTGGGCCCTGCAATGAAAATGAGTAAGTGAGCGAGGATGGAGGAGAGCAAGCTATGGAGGGAGGGGGGATGGAGAGAGATGGGGCAGGGCCTCGGGAAGGGGCGGGGCAAGAGTGTTCGGTTTTCTGGAATTAGAGAGTTGGCAACCCTAACTCAGATGATGCTGCCAGGATAGGCTCTAGGTCAGTATTTTTCAAAGTTCGGGTCGGGACCCAGTACTGGGTCGCGGCATGTAAGGCACTGGGTCGCCTTACTCAGCACCCAGAGACCCTAGCAGCTCTAGTCAGCACCGCTGACCGGGACGTTAAAAGTCGCATCGGCAGTGCTGCCCAGCTAAGTCAGGCTAGTGCTTACCTGTTCCGACTCCGCGCTGCACCCCGGAAGCGGCCAGCAGTGGGTCCAGCTTCTAAGCAGAGGGGCCACGGGGCTCTGCGTGCTGCCCCCGTCCTGAGCACTGGCTCTGCACTCCCATTGGCCGGTTCCTGGCCAATGGGAGCTGGGGGTGGGCGATGCTCGCGGGTGAGAGCCATGCTTGCGCCTAGGAGCCAGACCTGCTGCTGGCAGCTTCCAGGGTGCAGCGCAGCTGCGGTGCCAGGACAGGCGGGAAGCTTGCCTTAGCCCCCCAGCTGCGCTGCTGACCAGGAGCCACCGGAGGTAAGTCCGCGTCCCAACCCCGCACCACAATCCCCTGCCCCAGCCCTGAGCCCCCCCCCAAACCCGGAATCCCTTCCTGCACAACAAACCCCTCAGCCCTGGCCCCACCCCAGAGCCTGCACCCCTGCCCAGAGCCCTGACCCCCTCCCGCATCCCAACCTCCTGCCCCAGCCCTGAGACCCCCCCCCAAACCCAGAGCTCCTCCTGCACCCCATGCCCCTCAGCCCTGGCCCCAGCCCAGAGCCTGCACCCCAGCCCAGAGCCCTGACCTCCTCCTGCACCCCAACCCCCTGTCCCAGCCCAAAGCCCCCTCCCACATCCTGAACCCCTCATTCCCAGCCCCACCCTGCAGCCTCACCCCCGCACCCCAACCCTCTTCCCCAGCCCTGAGCCCCTCCCACACCCCAAATCCCTCATCCCCAGCTCTGTTGGGTCATGATCATCAACAATTTTCTTCAACTGGGTCCCCAGAAAAAAAGTTTGAAAACCACTGCTCTAAGTTATCATTAATTTCGGAAGCATTGCAAAAGGGAAATGTGGTGGTGCATTTGGAGTAAATGAGCCAGATTGTGGCAGGCACTGGTCTGTATTGGGAGCAGTCTGGGTGGTTCTGCCCCAGGAGGCGCATTGGTAAGGATTGTGCACGATCAACCTTGGAGCTTCCCAGCACAGATCTAGGGAGTTTGGGGTGCACAGCCTGTCCCACCCAGACATGCCTACACCTCTTCCCACAGACCACCTCAAGGGCATGCAGTGCAGGTGCTTTCTCTTTGAATTTGAGGAAAGGACGTGTTCCCAACCCTGGCTAGAGGGTGAAGTGACATTTCTTGTGCCCACCTCAACCCCATGCAAGTACCTGGGACAATCTGGCCCAGAGCATTAAAAATCCTAAGACTGTCTAGAAATGCACCAATGGGTGAGTCAGAACCATGTGTTATGTGACATTTGTCATGCACCTTTGACCCCACATCTGCTCATTAATCATCTCCCCTGGGATTACGTCTAACATGACAAACTTCTGAGCAGCTCCAAACAGCTGCCATTGATCTGCTGCTACACTGTCCCAAAGAGGAGGAGAGGCAGTAATTGGTCCTGGGCCAGTGACAGATTTAAGGTTTGATATTACATGTCCCCACTAGCCTGGAAAAATGATATTCCTGGCACTGGAATGGGAGATTCCCAATGGGGACTGCAGCATTTCCGACCCTAAAATGGTGACATTATTCTGGATCAAAGATCTAACTTAGGTTTATTTTTTACAGGTTTCAAAAATGTGGTAGTTATAATTTCTTACGGTCGGACTCATGGCAGTTAAGGCACCTAGCTTTACAGGCAGAGCGACATGAGAAATCAGACCTATACAACTCTTAGAAGCTTTCTGTAACAGCTCTTCTGTTAAATACATGGCATATACAGAATACAGGCTTGTATAGGAAAAAGGCTTTATTGGCATGTGTTGGGGCACCCTGCATCTTTCCGTCCTAGCTTCACCACACAAGTAATGCAACCATTCCTAAGAAGAGCCTATAAAATGTTTTTACCATGCCACACTTTCATGCATTCTCTCTTTAGCAGGAATAATGCAGGTGATTCACCTCTCATTTACACTAGGGAGTAATTCCACTGCCATCAGTGGAGTTACACAGGAGTAAAATTAGTTTCAGATCAGCAATGGGCCCCCAAAGTGTGCTTTTTTTCAGCTGAAGTTAACTGAAATTGCATGAGGAGGAGAATTCCAGTCCCCTGGAAATTTCACCCACACAAAGGCTCTGAAATAGGGTATCAGGGCATACGCATTAGATCATCAAATCAAATGAAAATGTTGCATGGAAGGCTGTTGGTAAGATAAACTTGCCTAGGGCTATCTGCAATTGATGGTTCTGATATTTGTGGAAGCTCAAACCACGACACTATTTACTTGCGTTGTTCATTTAAACAAGCGCACATAGCAGGGCAGTTCCTGTATCCAAATTCAATACCATTTTTTAAATGTATCTTGACTGACGAACTAGGAGATGCCATAGACCAAGCATTGCCATCAAAGCTGGAAAATGTATATTGATTGACACTTGCCTGAACAGCTACCACAAAGAGCCTAGAAGGAAAAATAATTAAGTGTCATAACATGCCTAGCATTGAAATGTGATGTGTCTCTTTTTTATTGTCTCAAAAACAGAATAAATCTGGAAGACGGTCTGAGTGGCAATGCAGTTAAATAAGGATAGACCTTCATGAGTGTCGAGGGAAAACAGCTGATGATTTTGATTCCCAAGAACAGGAAAGAAGTCTAAAAGAAATGCTTTTTAGTCTCTTTGGCCCTCTCTAGGGGGCCTTCTCCTTGCGGGGCTGTTGATCAAGAAGCAAGTCAAATTACCTTCTTGAAGGTGCAGCTGTACATACCCCCTTGGGCTGTGATCTTATCATAGCTCATAAGCTAAGCAAGGTCAGACCATAGTGCCTAGTCAGCAACTGGGTGGAAGATCAAAGGAACGCCAGGGTTTCTAGGAAGCAGTGCTGATTAAGGGGTGGCTCTGTTTCCTCAGAGTTGGTAACGCCCCAGCACAGAGTTGGGGGGTGCTTAGGGTGACCAGATGTCCCAATTTTATAGGGACAGTCCCTATTTTGGGGACTTTTTCTTATATAGGCGCCTATTACCCCCCACACCCTGTCCCGATTTTTAACACTTGCCCTCTGGTCACCCTAGGATGCTGTACTTTATGGAGATGCCGTGTGTAAAATTGCAGTCTTGATCACCGGTTATTGACGTTCCCATGGCATTCTCAGCCAGGATAGGGTACAGATTAACCCCCTTCCAATATGGGTAGTTATACAGAGCCTATCTAAACTCAACCTGCAGCCTTAGCCAGATGGGGTGTCTGTCTCCGATTTCCCACCCTCTGATCTCCAGTGGCGGTCTTCCAACACCTCTCCCTCCCATTCATCACTGATTCGGTAGCTTCAATCCACAAAGCGCTCTGCTTTCTCCTTTCCTCCTTGACTTCACTCCACTCTCAACTCCAGAGCCATCACTTTCAACATTACACTTGACCTTTTTTCCCTCTCTCACACCACTCTTCCCCCCCCCTCCCCCCGCAGCTTTGGCTTCCCTGCTGCATTCAGTACCTCCATTCCTGCATCCATGCTACTGCGTGCTTCCTCCCACTCCAGAGCCACACATCACTCCCCACAAAACAGGTCTCTTTACTGCTGTGATCCCTGCCTCCTGTACTGTCTTCTACCTCAAATTAATCTCAGGTTCCTGGACTCATGTCACGTGCATGCAGTCTGCCTCCGAACTCAATTGCATCTGTAGTGCAGGCATTATGGGGTGTCCCAAATGACAGAATAGAATGCCTGTCACCATGCCCACCACCCCACAAGTGCCACTTCATGGCTCGAGGGGGCTCTGCAGCTGGCCTGCCTCAGTCCACCCCACCCCCCATTCAAGGGCATCTTAAACTCCACACAGGCTTTCATGAGTCCAGTGACAACAGCCCTCCTTAGGGTCTGGCTTATTAACTTAAAGTTAAAAACTAAAACACACAAGTCTTCCCTCCAGCCTTCAGCTGGGTACAGCTGAAACTTCCCTGGCCTGGCAAGAGCCCTTCCTGCCTGAGCAGGCCCAGCCCTCCCTCACTGGGGCAGGAAGTCTCAAGCTCCTCCCTGCAGGAAACTTTTTCAGCCTCCCTGACTTCCTGAGCATTCCCTTTGCTCGGAAGCTTCCTGCTGCTCTTTATAGCAGCCTCAGCTCCACCACACCCAGCAGTTTCTACTAATTAACCTCCGACCCCATCCCAGGTGTGGCAGGCCAGGCTAATTGGATGGGGCTGGCCAGCTCTAGGCCACCCCATCACAATACCTCATACTTCATTGCACTTGCACAGTTTAATTAGGAGATCAGCAGGTAAAGGAGCCTTGCTGGGGTTTAGCTCACAGACCCCTGTGAGACACAGAGATGCACCAGGGAGCACTGACGAGAGCCAGGGGAGAGAAGCAAAGATGAGGAAGGCAAATTAGAAGGGGGGGTACGCGGTGCATAAGAAATCCCAAGTGACAGTATGACTAGATGGCAGTGCAGCAAAGAACGAGGAAGCCCTATATCCGTGTAGGCCAAATTAAGCCATTTGGACAGGGCTTTTTTGTGCATAACTTGCTGCCTAAAGAGTCTGTTCATTTTGTACACAGGCTGCTCTGCTACATTTGCCAGAACTGACTGGGGGTTACAGGTCAGGAGCCTTCCTGGTTCCCGTCACAGCTGCTGCCACACAACTGCACACATCACCGCTGAAACGGAAAAAGAGTGATGTGCTGTTTCATGTAAAGCTCCTTGCCTGGTGCTAGATGACAGCACATTTTTGCTGCACAAATCTTCTCTAACTCCTTCTTGATAGCTGAAGAATCATGATATTGAAAACATCTTCGTAAATCTTATTGTAGGTTATTAGGCAACCAAAACCTGTGCCATGTTGGGCTGAATGTTTACAATCACACAGGCTAGCTGGAGGAAGCCTTACCTAAAGGCACTGAGTCAAATTCAACCCTGGCCTAAGTGGGTCCAACTTCATTGGAGTCACACAAGGCCAGATTTTTGAAAGGTATTTGGACACACAAAGATGTAGATGTGTGTCTACTGGGATTTCCAGAAGCACCTAAGATGGAAGTAAGCAGGATTTTCACCTATGGGCCAGTTTTCATTTTGGGCACATAAATACCTTAAAAATCTGGCCCATATTTACCCCCCATACGTTCTACTCTTTCTTGTTTTTCATGTAACATTTTAAGATGGCAGATGCTACGTGGAATTTGTTCTTATGGTTTTATTTTGTTTTGCAGACAGTTCAGCAGGAAACCCCAAGCAGAAGAGGACCTCTGGACAGAGTCCCTCAGGCCCTGTTGTTGAACTTGCATTCCTTGCCTAGCCACAACCCACTGCCTATCAGCTCAGGGTAACCAACTTTCTGCAGGCTATATCATAACACAATTCATACGACCCTTCATAGATAACAAACTATTATCTGTCGTACAATCAGAACACAAACTGCAAATAATGCAACACTTAATATGGAAGAATGAGTAAGCAAAATTATAACTTTTGTAAATAAAACTTGGCAAGAGCAGCTAGACTTTCTCTTATAGCAGGAAGCTTTCTAGCTAGGTGTCTTACACCAGGAGCGGAAGGACTGCATTTCATGGCTCTGCAGCTACAACTGAGCAATACTTTCTGAAGTGGGATTCCATAGTGGGATGTGCCTTTCACTGGGGTTCCCCCACAGCCTTCCTTCCTTCATTTTTAAAAAGAACATTAAAATTCCTGGTGTACGCACTGTCCCAATACAAATGAACCAAACTGTCCACTGGGGTGACTTCAGATTCACATGTGTAACTGAGAAGAGTTTGGGGCCTTTGCTAGCACTCTCAGCAGGAAAGCCGAAGACTGAATGGGTGTGGAGAATACCATCTCACTCTGTAAAAACAGCCTCTTTAGGTCCAGGGGGTTAAGCTTGTGTCATTGTCTGTGCTGTACTTCTCCTGTAGGGAGATAGCACAAAGCCTATGCATCTCTTATGTCCTCAAAGTAGGGTTTTAAGTGTGTTGTGCTGTCCCGGGATGAATGGTCAGGCCTGTCACTCTGGCACCATTGACCATCACTAAATTCACACACAAAGGGGGCAGATGGTGCCTGACATCCAGCTTTTCCACTCAAGAGACTTTTCCAAGAAAAAGTAAGGGCACAATACACCTTAACCGGTATGAGTAGTCTGGCTCCAGTGACACTGTCAGCTGAATAAGGACAGCAGGATTGGGCCCCCCTCCTGTCACCTTAAGAGAAGATTTGTAATGTTTCCATCTTTTTCCTGCTCATTTATAAAGCCGCCATTTTCATTTCTTCCAGCCTAGTGGCTTCTGTGTTTTCACTGCAGAAATGCTACAGGATGTAAAATAACAGCCCAGAGAGAGAAGCAGGAGGACTCGAGTCTGGATCGTAATTGAATGTTTCAGAAATAATTGCTGCCATCTGTGTTTTCTCAAAGGAGGAATTCTTGCTTTGTGCTATGGACTCACTCATGGTTCAGTAGCCGAGTGAGTTAACTGGGGGGGTCTAGAAATACGGGATCAAAATCTAGTTTAAAATTCCTTTGTATTAAATCTCTGAAATGAAATTTCTACCAATAATTCTTCTGTAGTAAGTGTCAGTGGGGATCGCACCCTAGATACACATGTGCCTTGTACATGAAAATGGATTCTTTTGAATGGCAGTGCCCACTGAAGTTGTGCCCGAGCCCTCTGCCTCCTCATGCACCCAAGTCAGGGCAGAAAGCATGGAGCAGCCATCACCCTCCCTCAGTTTCCTCTTACTGCTCATGGCTATGAGACAGAACCCAGCAAATGTCCAACCTGCTACTTTAAAACTGTTTTTTCACAACTTTGTGTCTGTCATCTTCACATTCCCTTCACACTGTATGTTCCAATCATCACGCCTCTTTTGCAGTCTCTTCACGGAAGCTTCACTTCTCAGCTGCCCCTCCTACACTCTCCTCCCCTCCCCTGTCCTCCTTGTCCCCTTCCTTTTCTTTCCATTTAGCTGATACCCTCCCAAGTGAGCCCTCCCTCCCAAAATATAAACAGTGGAACTAACATGACATGGCCGCCTGTGTGCTGTCCCCCTCCCCGAATTGTCCAAAAAAGTCCAATATTTTTGGACAGTGGGGGAAGGACAAAAAACTCCAATACTTTGTCCTTAGGAGTGGAGATGGGAGTAAGGTTACTGTAGTCTCTCTGTTGTTTCTTGTTCATGCCTCCCAGGTCTGCTTCTGGTGTGGACAACCTGGATAATGATGCCACAGGGGAACAGGCTCTCCTCCTCTTTCTGGAAGCAGGAGGATCTGCTCCTGGACATGTGAGATGACAGTACCCAGTAAGGCAAATATGGCCAAAATAACATGCCACATGGGTACTGGCCTGATTGGCGCTGACCATCCCAGTGCCACTCGTGCCTCATCTGGGACAGAGCTCTGACTAAGGGCTCCCCAGTATGCTCCTTGGGGGAGAGGGGGGGCACACTCTGACAACAAGAGAGGGATCTCTCGCTGCTTGATCCTATCAAGAAGTAGTACATATTTCCTCTTCAAATGGCCGTGCCATAGGGGAATATGGCACTGAGGCTGGTTCCATTGCCAGTTGCCTCTTTGGCACAGGAAGTGTCTTGTGTGATCCAGATCCCTTCAGAGTGTATCTCAGGCCCCTGCTGGGCTCCATCATGGATACCGGTACCAAAGTTAGCGCCAAGGCTCTTGTTCTCTGTGCTGTTCCTGGTGTGATTGAGGACTCCGAGCTCTGTCCTTTAAGGAGGGAGGTATCATGTCTGCCTTCTGTGACTTTTCTTCCTGGTTTGAAGCCATACTCAGGATTCGTCTGGCTCTGTGATTGAACATCATCCTTATGTACGGGCACAGGTGCTGGCTTTACTGCCTGGAGTATCTGCGCTGGGATAGCTTGTGCAAATATTGGATCTGTCGATGCCGAGACTGTTGGTGCTGAGGCTTTCCGTGCTGAAGACTTTGCCAGTGCTGACATGGTCAGTGTTGAAATCACCTGCGCTGGTTCTACTGGTGCTCTATTAGCCTTCTTTCCATTTCCCAGTCCCAGGGTATGATGTGTGCCTGAGGCAGTGCTGGCCAGAGCTGGCTTATCCAGCCTCACTCTGGTAGAGAGACTGTCACCTCAGGGTCCAAAGTGACCAGCATGGACTGTTCTAGCAGATATAGCTTGAACTGAGTCCCTCTGGATTTGCAGGGCAAGGAGGAAAAGAGCGTGCACACAGAGCATCTGTCTGGGATGAGGGTCTCCTCTCCACTAGGAGAAGAGGGATCGGTTATGTCTGTCCTGGATAGGGATGAGCCTGTCACAAGATGGGCAGGATTTGAAACCAGAGGGTTTGAAGTCTGCCATTATTAATTGTATTATCATAGCACCTAGGAGCCTGAGTCATGGACCAGGACCCCACTTCACTAGGTGCTGTACAAACACAGAGCAAAAAGATATTCCCTCTTCCAAAACTTACATGGAAACAAGGAGATCCCCAGCCCCAGCAGAGGTAGAGGACATCATCCTACTGCTGAGGCTGACAGCCAGAGTATCCACAAAGAAAGAAGCCCAGGTAACCCAGGCAACACCCATCTTCCGCCTCCCCAACTAATCTGGCTCCCTCTCAGAGGCAGCAGATTTGATGGGAGCATCAAGAGTTGCAATGAAGTGAATCTGCACCCACCTTCAGGATTTCCATACACTACTCCCTACCCACCCCCTCCTTCCCTGTCCTGGTTCAGGGACTCTTCTCATGAGACAGGGAAGAAGCTTCTACTTCTGATATTTTCTCATTCTGAAGAAGAAAGGGGCTCTTTGTCCTACCCTGATCCTGAGGAGCCTGAACAAATAAATATGCCGCTTCAGATTCAGGATGGGTGATGCTTGCCTCCATCATCCCATCTCTTCAGACTCAAGACTGGTTCGTGGCTTTCGACTTAGACATCCATCCAGCCCAACAGGAAGTACCACAGATTCACAGTGGAACCCAATTATTACCAGTACAAGGTACTGCTATCCGGACTTTCCATGGCACTGAGAGTCTTCATGAAATGCGAGCAATAGTTGCGAGGCATCTCAAAAGGAAGGATATTCACATCTCCTCTTGCCTGGACAATTGGCTGATCAGCAGGAGATGGCAGCAAATATGGAACATGCCCCCTCCTTGTTCTTTCAGCGAGGCTTCCTGATGAACTATGAACTCTTTATCCCATTGCAGATGACAGAGTTCATAGGAGCATTGATCAACTCCAGACTGGCAAGAGTGTACCCTTCTAAAACAGGTACCAGTTGATGTAGTCACTATTATTCAGAACAGAAATAAACCCGATTGTAAGGCTACATGTTGACAGTCATATACATAACATCACTTGCCGGACTTCACCTGTGACCACACCAGCTCTGGCTCAAGTCCATCTATTTCCCAGTGAAATACCAAATCAACAAGAAGGCTGTGATCCAACTCACATCATCACAGAACTGAGACTGTGGAAGGTGTACAGCTGCACCTGTAGTCCTCTCTTTCAGGCTTCCAGGTATCTCCAGGTTGAACAGGTCCCTGCTTTCACTGTGTTATTCCCAGAAAAAGACAGTCTGCCTAAGCACACTTCTTTTGCCTTCTCTTCAGAGACTAACAACAGTGTATTTGCCTACAGTTATAAGTTACAACACAATTCTTCCTAAACAAGTATATTTTATTCTTAAGGTGAAAGCACTACAGAGAAAAATTATTAAAAACAATAAAGGAACCTACATGCCTGCTAATAACCTTACCAACGATCACCTCCCTCGCTCCACCAAGGACTCTGGCCGGAGTATTCCTTTAGCCTCCACCAAGGGGTTTTCAAGTTCATCATACCCCTTTGCTCTGAACAAGAACAGCTCATGACTCTGTGAGTCACTCACTTAATGCTAAAGGAAGACCCGGCCATTGCGGAGAAGCTCAATGAATTCTTTGCACCAGTCTTCACTGCAGAGGATGCGAAGGAGATTCCCACACCTGAGCCATTCTTTTTAGTGACAGATCTGAAGGACTGTCTGTTAGAGGGCTTTCCCTTCACACTCTCCCCTGGTTCTTGTCACGCAGAAAGCAGACAACCAGAAATCTGAAGTGCAGACAATGCGATGTTTATTGGGGTTAGTTCCAAGCAAAGATATCCATAGCTCTACACACCAGCAGAGTCTGTTTCCCAGTGTTCCATTCCCAGCTCTGACACCGCAGCGCATTTACCCCATGTCCCCCTTCCCAGCTCTGACACCACAGAGCCTTGCCTGTGTCCCTGTTCCCCATTCCCATTTCCCTATTCCCCAGGAATAGGGGGGGAGGGATAGCTCAGTGGTTTGAGCATTGGCCTGCTAAACCCAGGGTTGTGAGTTCAATCCTTAAGGGGGCCATTTAGGGATCTGGGGCAAAAATCTGTCTGGGGATTGGGCCTGCTTTGAGCAGGGGGTTGGACTAGATGACCTCCTGAGGTCCCTTCCAACCCTGATATTCTATTCTATGATTCCCCCCTCCTCCTTCTTAGCAGGCCCAAATATACCTGCAGTGCATGCCCCAAATCACACCCCTTATGGTCATGTTCCATTTTGGAGGGTCAGGAGTTGGGGTCTTTGTCCCACCTCTTTTGTATCCCATGGGAGAGGTAAGAAAGGAGGTTGTGTTCTGGCCAAGGCCAGGCTTTTCTTTGGCTTTTATGCCTCCACTCAACTCCTCTTGCCCCTCCTAACTGGTTTCTTGACCTTGGCTTGAGAAAGTAGCCAGGCAGCCTTTCAGTGTATGCTCCTATATTACGCTCCCACCATAACCTGTAACACTTTAATTGCTCTGTCCCTTATCTCTTCCCATTATACTAACAAACCCATCTGGTTGTAGGAAATGCAACACACAGTGTCTTTGTTCATTGTTCTTCACACATATTAGTATAAGATATAAGAGTATCAAAAAAATCAACCCCAAAATTCTATCTCAGTCTGACAAACAAGACTATATACTAACACTGTCCCAGATGGAGGTGTCAATAGAGGAGGTTTTGGAACAAATTGATAAATTAAACAATAATTCTTCAGGACCAGATGGTATTCATCCAAGAGTTCTGAAAAAACACAAATATGAAATTACAGAACTACTAATTGTGGTATGTAAACTATCACTTAAAACAACCGCTGTACCAGATGACTGGAGGATAGATAATGTAACTGTTTTTTTAAAAAGGTTCCAGATGTGATCCTGACAATTACAGACCAGTAAGCCTAACTTCAGTACCAGGCAAATGGGTTCTAAATTAGCTGTTATGGCTCAAGAAAGGGATCTTGGAGTCATTGTGGATAGTTCTCTGAAAACATCTTCTCAATGTGCAGCATCAGTCAAAATAACGAACAGAACGTTAGAAACCATTAGGAAAAGGATAGATAATAAGACAGAAAATATCATAACTCTACTATATAAGTCCATGGTTCACCCACACCTTGAATACTGTGTGCAGTTCTGGTCACCCCCATCTCAGAAAAAGATATTAGAATTGAGAAATGTACAGAAAGAGACAACAAAAATGATTAGGGGTATGGAACAGCTTCCGTATGAGGAGAGATTAAAAAGACTGACTGTTCATCTTAAAAAGGAGATGACTAAAGGGGAATATGATAGTGGTCTATAAAATCATGAATGGTGTGGAGAAAGGGAATAAGGAAGTGTTATTTACCCCTTCACATAACACAAGAACCTATGGTTAACCAATGAAATTAAAAGGCAACAGGCTTAAAAACAAACATAAGAAAGTATTTCACACAATGCACAGTCAACCTGTGGAACTCCTTTCCAGGGGATGTTGTCAAGGCCAAAACTATAACTGGGTTCAAAAAAGAATTCGGTAAGTTCATGGAGAATAGGTCCATCGATGGCTATTAGCCAAGATGGTTATGGACTCAACGCTCTGGCTGTCCCTAAACTTCTGACTGCCAGAAGCTGGGGTTGGATGATAGGGGATGGATCACTTGATAAATTACCTTGTTCTGTTCAGTTCCTCTGAAGCATCTGGCACCATCCACTATCAGAAGCCAGGATACTGGGCTAGATGGGCCATTGGTCTGACACAATATGGCCATTCTTATGTTCTTTGAAAGAGACCATAAACAGATAATCAACCAGACAATGGGTCTCCGCAACATGCAGCTTTGTAAAGAGGGATTCAAGGTGAGTCATTTACATTTCCCTCACCCCAGTATTTCCTAGGAAATTCACTTCATGTGTATTGCCCCAAAAAGTCCTTTGAAGTTCCTAATATCTCCCAGAGACTGAATTAATCATGGCTTCCTCCTAAAGAAATTCCAGACAATCCCACAATAGTACTTAAAAATTTGGATTTTTAATACAATGGTCTTCCAAAATACTTATGCTTAACACAATACGGTTTAACTTAATTCCAAAAGATTTGTCCAGGATATTGCAGGAAATTGCCATCTGTCACAGAAGGAACCTAAGAACTTGTGCAGAACTTCAGTCCCCTTCCTGAAAATGATGGACACGTCAGGGGCAGATTGGGGAACCCCCCTTGGACCATCTACAGAGGCAAGGGACCTGGTCCCCAGAAATCATGGGGCTTCTGAACAGACAATTCGTGACCACTCACAAGTAATCCCTGTGGAGATCCAACACAGAACCAATATTGGTTAAGTACCAAGGACAGGGACTGTTCTAGACAAGTCCAGGAGATTCTGATACAGAGCAGGAAGGCATCCACCAGAAGGACCTTTTTCATCAAAATGGAAGTCGTTCTCAATATGGGTGGTCCAACATAGCCTAGACCCTATGCAGGTTTCAGTACCAAAGATCCTCACCTATCTGCTGATTCTGAAGCACTCTGGCCTTTTGTTCAGCTCCATTAAAATCCATCTTGCAGGGATCTTGGTGTGCCATCTGCTAGTGCAGTCGTGTTTCATCTTCTCTTACCCAAGGGTACTGAAGTTCCTCAAGGGTCTATTAGAAAAACCTGCTCCTGGTTGGGACCACATCATCCTCTTGAGACTCTAAAGACAGTCTTCCTAGTTGCAATCACTTTGCCCAGGAAAGCGAGCAAATTCCAAGCACTTATGGGTGACACTCCCTACATGACATTTCTTAGGGATAAGATGGTGCTGAACCCTGACCCCAACTTCCACCCCAAGGTGGTTCCCTCTGAACCCATTAATTAACTTGCCTTGCATCTTCCTGAAACCCCACTCTTCATTGGAAGAGAAAAAGTTACACACATTTCCAGAGCCTTACTTTGCTGCATTGACAGAACCAAATTTTTCAGGCTGTCTCCCTGTTTATTACCAGCTGTTCCAAAGACTAGGCCATCTCATCTCAAGGAGTATCTAAGTGGATAACACCATGTATCTTGCTGTGTTACCAACTGGTTGGTGTACCTCTCCTGCCAAACATTAAGGCTCAATCCATCAGAGCTCAAGCAGCATCCTCTGCCTGGTTCAGGAACATGCCAATTTCCAAGATCTGTAAGGGGGAAATGTGGAGTAACCCACAGACTTTTGTCAAGCATTAGGCATTGGACTTAGCTGCCAGAGCAGTTCTATAATCCCTGTTTGACTGATGCAGCTGATACTCCTCACATTCTTGAGGGGATGCTGCTTGCAAGTCATCTGCAATAGGATCCATGCTGGCATACTTGAAGAAGGAGGAATGGTTACTTACCCTACAATAACTGGTTCTTTGAGATGTTGTTGTCAGAGTGGATCCATCCTCTATTCCCACTTTCAGAGTCCTCAGTTAACATGGGCTGTGAATTGTGAGGGAACTGAAGAAGGGTTGCCCCCACTCTTTATGCCCTCATGTTGATGTACGAGGAAGCGCAGGGCACATATGCAGCGCTGACAGACACTGCTATTCAAAAGATTCCAATTTTGAATGCATGAGGTGCATGCACACCTATAGTGGGACCCACACTGACTACCACAGCTTGAAGAACCACAGTTACTGTAGGGTAAGTATCTACCCTTTCTCGGTCTCTAAGCGTGCTTCCTGCTGCTTCACTAGAATTGCTGCAATATTAGAAAGCAAACCATTCAGTAGAACAACATGTGCTGCAGAGAACTAGAAGAAGTGAGATCTGGAAGATGCACAGTGGGATAGACTAACAATCCCTCCTCCCAGGCATAGAGCTAGAACCTTACATGACATCTCCGCTGAGACAGCCAGCAAGAGCATCAGTCAAGTCCATCTAGTCCTGTCAATGAGAAACAAATCAAACTGAAGGCAGCTCTTTCAGAGTTAAAATGTTCATCTTCTATAGGATGGCCCCATGTAGGTGCTTAACCTTCTCACCACTTAATCTTCTCTTTGATAAGCTAAATAGATCGAGCTCCTGGAATCTATCACTACAAGCCAGGCTTTCCAATGCTTTGATCATTCTTGTGGCTCTTCTCTGAATCCTCTCCAATTTATCAACATCCTTCTTGAACTGTGAACACCAGAACTGGACACAGTATTCCAGCAGTGGTCACACCAGTGACCAATACAGAGGTACTCTCTCTATTCCTACTTGATAGTCCCCTATTCATGTATCTGAGGATCGCATTAGCTCTTCTAGCCACAGGTTTGCACCGGGAGCTCACATTCAGCAGATTATTCACCATAACTCATGAGTTTGCTTCAGAGTCACTGCTTCCCAGGATCAAGTCCCCCATCCTGGAAGTAGGGTTTACATTCTTTGTTAGTAGATGTCTGAGCTTACATTTGTCCATATGGAAACACATATTGTTTGAACTCAGTTTACTTTGTATCAGTGACCTGTCCTCTTTATTTATTATTTAAACACTCCCCCAATCTTTGTGTCATCTGCAAACTTTATTAGTAATGATTTTATGTTTTCTTCCAGGTCATTGATAAAAATATTAAATAGTGTAGGGTCAAGAACCAATACCTGTGGAACCTCCCTAGAAACACACTCATTCCCTTTACAATTAACTTTGTCAACCATGTAATCTCATCAAAAAATTTTATCATGTTAGTTTAATAAGATCTGTTTTCCAGTAACCTATGTTGATTGGCATTAATTATATTGCCCTCCTTTAATTCTTTGTTAATCAAGTCCTGTATCAGCCATTCCATTATTCTGCCCAAGATCAATGTCAGGCTGACAAGGCCTATAATTACAAATCATACCCTTTACACCTTATAAACGTTGGCACAGCATTAATTTTCTTAGAGTCTTTTGAAACTTCCCCAGTTTTTCAAGACTTATTAAAAATCAATGTTAACAGTCCAGCAAAATCCTCACCAGGTCTTCCATTACTCTTTTTAAGGCCCTGACTCATGTGTTTTGAAAGCCTGAAGTTGGCCACACTGAATTTGCCCTCCCACAAAGGTCTTATCATAATTTCTAATAACGCTGGATACTCACGTTAAATAGAGACAATATGTTTTACAAATAAATAAATAAACAAACAGAGAGAGACACAAGGATCCATCTTACTTACAGGCCAGGTCTACACTAGCAACTTTTGTCAGTTTTGCAGTGTCTGTGTGGGAAGTGGTGTGTTTTTGTAACATTTCTATACCAGCAAAAGTCCTAAGTAGATGCAGTTATACTGGCATAAGAGTTCTTCTGTCAGTATAGCTTATTTCACTCCCTGACTCACCATAACATATGCCAGCAAAAGCACTTTTATCCCAGTATAAGCTGGATCTAAACTAGGAGGGGTTTGGCAGAATAGCTATGCTGGCATACCTATAGCCAATATAGCTAGACTGGCAAAAATGTAAGTGTGAAGTAAGCCACACTTTTCCAAACCAGGAGTAATTCCCCCCAAAGAGTTACACTAGTTTAAAACTGGTGTGAGAACAGAACTTGTTGATTGTCCATCACACAAAAAATTAGTTCTATTTACCATGAGTTCAGTATTTGATGTGACCAGGGTGTCCTTGGTTGTTGGCCAGTCAAAATGTAATCATGCCCAAGTGAGGCATAGAACTATTTCTGCATATCTTGCGAACAAGCAAGCTATAAGGAATGTTTGCCAAAATAGCTAATTTCCAGTGAATACTGCTGAATAGTCACAAAAAAGTTAGTTCAATTCATAAGTACAAGTTTTCACACTGGAAACATAGTTCTGAGAGTTACATGCATCTAATCAGAGAACAAGCATACCACATGACCTACATGTCCAGTCAAACCAATTTGAATTTGTAATATCCAATAGTCTCGGTGAACTGTTTGCAAACAATTTACAGAGCAAAATCTATTCTCTGAAATTATGCAGCAAATGATTTTAACTAAGGTATAAATTTTGAGAAAATTGCAACCAATTGACAAATAAAAGTCGTAAAATCCATTGCGTAAATTACTCATTATGAATTGCTTGCCCAGCACCTGTGGCTACCCCAGTGATGGATAAAGCAGTTCTAGTGTGTAAATATGAGCTCCTGCTCCATGAATAAAGCTCTATGATAGTACAAATAAATAATTTGTGAAGGACTTTGGGGGGGGATTGTAAGATATTTGTATCTTAAATTCTTTACAAATGTCTTGAAAGCACAAGTTTCGTACAAAAGACAGATCAGGGATGCTTTGACACAGCTTTGTTTTTTATTACACTCTGATGTGATATTAAACCTCATTTAAGCAACTCTTCTTGTGCTGGCAGCAATGAGCGCGATACTGGTAAGAGCCCCTGAGGTCTGAGATACAGATGAGCGACATTGTTTTTCAGTGAGATCAGCTTCTTAAGCTAACAGCTCACAAAACAAAGTGAAGGAACTCTGCCAGCGACAGCCTGGAAACCAGATTACCAGAGAACGTGTTTGCAGCAATGACATAGCCCTTTCTGTACATAAACCCCAGGCAGATGGGTGGAGGTATATATGTACTTCTTCAAGACAAAACACATGCTGGGACACTAGATCTTATTTTAAATCAGTTTAATTTTGTTTCCTTTAAACATACGATAGAGCAAATATCCAGGTAATGTAAATATAAATATATAACTACAATGCAATGAATAATGCAAACTTTAAAAGAGAACCTACCTTAAAGTACAGTTCTGCTCTAAACAAACGACCCAGGGCTTCCATGTTTGTTGCTGAATGATTCTATATTAAATTTGCCCACTTAGAAAAAATATGTTTTACTTGTAAACTGCCAGCATTGCAAAGTCAGACTTGGACCGGGAAGTCAAACTATGTGGATTTTGTTTGTTTTTTGATTCATCCATTATCACCAGTAATAAAGATTCTGCAAATGGAACTTAGTTAACTTAGTTATCTCATCTGTTGATGATACACAAGCCAGAATAGAATGCAGTTCACTTTCTTGTAGCTGGATGAATGCTGCAGTGCTAACAGGGATTAAAATGATTGTGCTTCCTTTACTTACTTAAAATAAAACAGAGCACAGAGGGAGTTGAGTAAGGAAGTGTATGGTTTTTTACATAATCACTTTTTTGATCACAACTTTACTTTAAAGAACAATAAACAATGTTAATTATTGAATAAGCTGCTATCTAAATAACTCTGCATTGTAAGAAAAAAATCAGATACATTATGTATGCCTGTGGAATACATAACCTAATTTCCTTCTATTTAGTTAGAGCTTAGAAAGATTTTCAAAGGCATAACTGGCAGCTAGGTGCCTAACTCCCATTGATTCTCAATGGGAAATAGTACCTATCTGCCATTGGTATCTTTGGAACCTCTCCCTCAATCCTGTAAAACACCTTACCTTGCGCCTGTATTACAGCCACCTGGCTAGTTGGTGCTATTGGTCCTGGTTTAACTCCCATTTGTGAAAAGGAGTTCTTGATTTGGCATGAACCTAAGATAGGGTCAAAGAGGGGATGTGACCTTGTTTTTGTTGTATTTGCATTGATCTTTAGAAGGTGCCTTTACCCAATAATGGACTTAGACTGCGTCCACTAGAGGTGGGAGTCTTGGGGTTGAGTTAATGTAAGAATCACCTTGTAACTCCTGTAGACTCTTTCTGAAGCTGAGTGAGTTCTTTTCAGGCCTTGGCGTCATCAAGACTTGTTCTGGATGTCTCCAGTGCCCATGCTGGCCAACTGTCCTTGTAAAAATCACTCGTGTCCTCCATGAGATCCTCCTGGGTGGCTTCTGGCTCAGCTCACATCAGAGGGCACACATTTGATTTTACCCATGGAATGAGAGTGTAATCCACATGTGTGAAATGACATGTTTGTCAAGGTCAGATCATCCTTACCCCCAGTCTGAACGAAGGCCTATCCTCACTGAGGTGGTTATGGAGGATAGTCTGCCCTGGAAGTCTCCTGAGCCTTCCTGGATTTCAGGCATCTCTGATGATTTTCTTGCTCTTCCATTGAATCACTGCTGATATTTGAGTGGAAAGTTGTGATGACTTTGCAGCCACAGACAATGGCAAGTGGGAATTTAGCTGATGAAGCGGGCTTGGAGCAGCTATAAAACCTTTTATCACTCATTCCTAGCAGATCTGTTCTGCCCATTGGTCTGTGCACAAGTTACAGGATTTTACTCCAAAACCACTATTGGGCTGGACCGTGGACTGCTGAGCTGTGCTCAACCAGCTCTGGGGTGTGTGCACAAAGTTAGCTGTCAACTACCTTTACATGCACCCCCATCCTATGTCCAGCTGGCCAATGGACCATTCTATGGCATAACTATAGCAGCCATATGGCTGCTCTAATTTACAGGGGCTGCCCAATTAAAGCAGCCATTCTGACAAATGGGATTATGGAGGCCAAGCACCTTTTCTTCTGTACATGCCCTATTGCTGGGGAGAAGATGGTATGGAAGATGCGATGATTGCCCTATGCAGTCTGAGAATTTCCCTACACAGGGAGAATGTTCAGGGGACTGAATTTGACTGCTTTGTGTCACTGGAGTGGCCCAGAGCAGAGGCCAAAATCTGACCCATTGTCTTCAATAAGAATTTAGTGCACAGAATGATTGCAGGACCAGGACCAGTTTCCCTCAAGTTCTTGCACACCCAAAACTCCCATTGACTTCACTGGAAACTTTCAGTATACAGCCATGCAAGCTCAGGCCCCATGCTATTGGACAATGAGCTTGCTATTGTTCCCTGATACCATTATTTACTGTGTTCGTGAAAATCAAAAGACATTGTTAGCTTTCTTTCTGTGGCAAGATGCTCAATTCAAACTCAATTTCCGTGAATGTAAAATAATGGGCCATAACTTTCAGTGAGTATCCTTACTGCAAAACTAAAGTCAGAACTTTATGAGAATTAGCCTCAGTCCTCTCTTTTCTCAAACCTGAACATTTCTACACTATGGTAAAATCTTGTTCCCAATTGATCAGCTCTGATTTCTATATATTGATAGAATCAACTAGCAGAAACTTTCTTTAAGAATCATGGAAATATTTCTGTGTGTAGAAGGTCTCACAGTTACTCTGCCAACCTTCCAACCACTCCTTTAGTGAGTCAAATAGAGGAACTAACTTGATGCACCCCTTGCAAAACAAGCCACCTGATAATGAAGTGCACAGATGCTACGTTGATCTCTATACGTGCACAGATAGGTGGATCCTTGTATTCCTCCCTCCCATCTCCCAGGCCTGATGCTATGGTGCCATGTCTTAGACAACTGAAGCCTTGGTCATGCAATTGGAATTATGCGGGCAAGCCACTGCACCCGGGCTAAGTCCCACTGATGGCAATGGGAGTCTATATGGGAGCGAGGGTCTGCCCAGATCCAGTTGCAGAGCTCAGGCCCTCAATTGTAAACTCTTTGTGGCAGAGCCAACAGCCCAGAACCTTGGCTAAATCCGTGTGGCACCACTGCAGTCAATGAAGGCATCCCAGCGGAGGAGCTGGCCCTGACCACATATCTATGATGCTATATACTACGTTCAATATAAGAGCCTAATTAAGACCCTTTTATGCTACTCTGGCAGAATAGAGGGGGCAGAAGCAAACCCTCGAGAATGTGCCCTACACCAGGCCCTCCCTGGCAAGTGTGGAAATGGTTTAAAGGCTCTTTGCTAGCCCTGCTCCCAGTTCCTGGTGTTAGCAGATGGATCGGGGGCATGGCTGGAATGCACTGCCCTATGGTAATTCTGTGCTTCCCTGGGCCCACAGGAGTCAATGGGAAGCACAACATAAGTTAGCTCACTCTAACTTACACCAGCATCATACAGGTCCCTGCATGACCCCAGAATACAAGAAGCAAAAGATATCTTAAAGCTGCCTTTGCCCTCCACTTCCATCCCTACCCCACACCCAGGAATAGAGTGATAGAGAATCATGCCCAACAATGATAAATAATGTCTTGAACACACACACACACACACAGCTTGCTTCCCTCGCTAACACTATAGGTTGTTTCAAAATGGAAATTTGGAACCTTAATGAGTTGGCAATAGCCCTTTAAATTCCCCCCAAGCGAGAAAGTTCATTTGTGCAGCATCTGTAGCTTTCTTCCATGTGCATCTATATTAAGGCATAAATTTAATAGTATTTACAAGTGTGTGTAGGTATACTAATAAGTACAGTATTTGCTGTTAAATTCATGCCTTGATGCATATGCACAAGGGAACAAGTAATGGCTGCTGCATAAGCCAGAATGTGATGTTATGATTGCCAATTTTAATGTAAGAATTCCAGTTATGGTTCACTGAGCAACTGTAATTTGTCCCCTTTGTGCATGTGTATTGACATTATTTTAATAGTACTGTACTTATCAGTGTACATATACTGTTAAATTTATGTCTTAATACATGCACAGGGGGACAAGTTACAGTTGCTGGGTGAATCATAACTAAACTTGCATTAGAATTTGCAACCTTAACAGTAAACTTGGGGGGAGGTGTGACATACCAGGGTACAATTCAGACCCTGGGGGGGCTGTGTCACCCCGCCCTGCAGCCTTACAATGCTTTGTTGAAGTAGCTCCCACTTGGGCCGCTCACAAACAGCCTTCCAGCATGCAAGCCACACCCTGAGTCTTTGTATGTAACTGCAGCCACGCTTGGGTTACACTCTGGTTCTCACCAGCCTGGGTTATACCGCAAGGGTGACCCCAACACACCCCCAGTCTCAGATTTGCCCCCAGAAATGTATGTCCTGTACTGCCCAGCCCACTCCTGGACAGCACAAAATATTTTAAGTCCATTATTTCTTAAAGGGACTAATACGCCACTTTATTATCTCAAATAGTTATTCAGACACTTGGATTACATGAAACAGTAAAACAGGCATATTAACTACAAAGAGAGAGATTTTAAGTAAGCCTAATTTAACAAACTACATTAGATTCAAGCAAAGTTTCTCACCACATGCTCCAGTAGATTACTGGCCAAACTTTCAGGTCAGGACCCCTCCCTCAGAGTTCAATGACTGCTTCCTTTGTGCCTTCAGGTGCAGTCAATGCAATGGGCAGGGAGAGCAAGAGGGGCACTTTGGGGTGTTTGTCCCTTCCTTTTATAGTTTCAATCCCCTTCTTGAAACATTCCCAGATAGGCACTAGGAGACACAGAGTCTATGTGGAAGGACGTTCCCTGCTGTGTTTTTCCACTCGTTTGAACTTTCTTTGTTTCCCTCCCTGCTCGATGACTCTGTTTACTGCTTAAATGCAAATTAAGCACAGCCCACATTCCTTTGTTTAGGACAGACCAATTTGCCAACTTCTGTTTGGGCAGGGCTGTGGGATTTGGAAGCTGTGTTAATAACTCCATATGGGGGGATTTTATAACTTCATATACAGTGTTGCCACACATATTTTACCAGGACAATACTGACCAGCAAATTATGAGTTTTCATATGATACTTCACCAGGCATACTTTGTACAAAGATTATTACACCAGTGTGGAGGGTGTGAATATGGGTGTATTCTGTCACAGGAGAGTATCATTGAATATGGTTTATTATCCATCTTTCCTCTCTGAAAAATAACGATTTTTTCATTGAGTAGTACTGCATCCATCCTTAATTTACACTGTTATACTTGCCATAAGACATCCTGCTTTATATGGTGGCAAGCAAATAGAACTTTTGTATTTAATAAAATAAATTATTTACAAGCTGGGGAGGGAGTCTCCCAATAAAGGGTTAAAAACACCACTGAGTATTGCTGCCAAAAACCAAGTCAGGTGAACTAGTGAGAGAGTCACCTGGTCTTAGAGTTATACCTTGGAAGCCGTTGCTGCAGTTTGCAAGTAAGGGGGCTTACTGAGGCGCTGGAACCAGGGGGGTCAGGAGGGCCATGGCCTCCTCATTTTTAAAAGCGGGAGGGCTATGACAGCCCACTTTTTAACATGGGCATGTTGGGGGGTGGGATTAGGGGGCAGCATTGCCCCCCAAACTGCAAGCCTTGGGCAGGTGCAGAGTGGCACTGGCGGGGCTGCGCTTCGCGGCGGTGGAGCTGACACGGTGGTCAGCTCCCCTGCTGCGAAGCGCAGCCCCTGCCCGTGGCACCAGCCTCTTCCTGCCGGGGGGGGGAGGGGGGCTGAGGTGGGCCTTAGCCCCCCTTGCCATGAGGCCCTGCCCCTCTCCATGGCCCCACCCCTACTCCTCTTCTTCCCCCTATGCCCCACCCCCTGCCCAGACCAGAAGCTGGAGCTAGGCCAGGTAAACACAGAGCCAGGGCTGCTGTGTGGAGCCCCAGACCATCCATCTGCCCTGAGTGGGGGGCCAGGGTGCCCAAGAGCAGCCCCCAGCCTGTGTTCCCACTCTCTGGGGCATGCTGCCCAGGGCAAGAGAAGGGTCTGGGGCCACCCACAGTGGCCCAGGCTCCCTGGGCAGCTCTGACCATGGCCTGGCTCTGGCTTCCGGCTTGGCCAGGGGGCAGGGCCTCAGGGAAGAGGAGGAGCAGTGGGCGGGACCACAGAGGGGCCAGAGCCTCAGAAGAAGAGGAATAGGGGCAGGGAGGGGCGAAGCCTTGTGGCCCCCCCACTTCTATCGAGATTCTGGCACTCCTGGGGCTTGTGCTGTGTTTTTGCTCTTTAATATCTAGCCCTCCTCATAGCTGTGTTGCAGGGGAACACATTTTAAATGAAGCAGCCTAGATAGTGTATGTTATCTCAGTGTCTCTCTACACTCATTTCTCTCTCAGAAAAGGAAACAAACCCACACCTTGGACGAGATCTTTGGCCCACACAGCCCAACTGCAGGGCTAAGGTGCAAACATAGTATAAAGCTTACCTTTGCACTTCTACAATCCAGGCCCCCTGGCATAATTTACAGCAGCTTTCAGGCTCCTTTGAATTACACCATCCAATGACTCCAAGAAACTGAAGTGGCACTCAGAATGTTGCTGGGATGTAAGGTAGCCCTGACACGGTCCCTAGACTTCAGCCAAGCCCCTATGCAGCAGGGAGGGATGTGGCATAACAACTGTTAAACTGACTGCATCACCAACACTGGGGTGAGCCTCTCAGGGCCAGATGTGCTGGTCCTATAGTCAGGACCTGCCTGCATTGTGGTGCAAAACAGCTACATCCTGCTGAGGCATCGGCTCCATGAGTCCAAATCTTCCTGACTGCTCAGAAGCTGTGACCATATCCAGAAACAAAGTCCCTGGGCCTGGTTCTCCCTTGCTTTGCACCTTTTGTGCAGCTGTTTGCACCCGTGCAAAGTGAAAGTGGAAAAACTATCATCAGTGGGAGTGAGTTGAGAATTCTGATTTGGTAGAATTTTACATCCGCTTAGCACGGGTGCGGGGCATTTTCTATGACTGTCTATATGTTTCACTGGCTACACATGGAGAAGTTAGTTCACCTATTTTTGAACTGGTTTCCTCACTTATTGACTAGTGGGCATGCAAAATGCATTTGTTCCCAGATTATAGTGCTGGAAGAAAGATGTGGCACATGGCCTTGCCGCACTCCATGATCTTCATTTTTTACATTTCAGGAGCTGAACATTGTTACGCCATAAATTATCTTGTCAGTTGTGATACTAACCACCACTGAGCTCATTCATTATGCATGGCACCCCCTTTGGGTTTAGAATGGAAAACCTGCAGGTTGAATTGCGAAGTCCGTGGAAATGTGATGACTAGCATGCATGAGCACATCTTAATGGAAGTGCAACTAAACAAGCTGGTTTCCGACTGCTGAAGTTAGCTGGCCTAAAACTTCTGACATTACAATATCTGCTTTAACGACAGTAAGTGTAGTGTAATAGTATCTCAAGTAAGTGTAGTTCATTGCATTGCTTGTATGTCATTGAGCTCTGTTAATATTCAAAGGGAAACTCAATTTGTTTCCCAAATGTAGCTTCTTCTTTCTTTTTTTTTAGATTTTTTTAGTGTTTCACAGAACCTAATAGAAATTTTTTTCTTTTCTTTTTTTAATTTCATTGAAAACTTTACTTTTCTGAATTCTGCATTCCCTTTACAGTGTTGAAAACCCAGTATTTGGACTCCTGTAGCTTAGCTTTATATTCGAGTGAAGCCTCGTGATCATTTTCCACCCCCTCTAGTTATCCCCTGCTGCAGAAATCTCTTCTCTGAATGAACAATAGGGGGAGAGTGGACTCTCCGACACTTCCCTTGCCCTCCACCTTTCATACCACCTTTTTTCTCCAATTCCAAATGTGATTTGTTGAAGCAACTGCTTTTTGATACCTTGTCCAACAGAACCCAGTGAATGGCTCATATGTTTCAATACCTCACTCAAGTCATCTCTTCTAATCTCTCTGTAACTGAAACTAAATTCAGCAATTAATAAAGGTCTCATGTTAATCACAAAGATGACAAATTTACAGATCAGTTGTGATGAAAATATAATTTCACAGGCTTGTCACAACTGACTAGAAAAGCCAGATGGACAATTTTGCTGATTATTCCTGGTAGAAGTGCGTGGTGAAGAACCAAACTGGATGCAAAGGGGAGCCCAGTCGATAGTGAGAGCTGCCCCACTTTTGTTAGTTAGGTTATTACTTTATTTTCCTGTGAATTTTAGTGCTGGTGGAAGATACTGGCCTGACAGTTCTAGAGCCCCAAATCCTCTGCTTCCCTCACCATGGAGCCCCAGACTTAACAGACGTGGAGGAGTGAGAAGGTACTTTATTTTCCACAGCAGAACAGTTCAGACTCGCTGCCTCACCCTGACCCTAACACGGCTGCTACTCTGAAACCTGCCTCACCCTGTTATTCGCCAAATATCTTTCCTCTCTTCATTCAAGTCCCACCTTAGAATATATCCATCTGCTGCAAAGCTTTTCAGTGCTGACCTCACCAGTGCCCAGGACACTGGGCCCAGTGGCCTCCCTCATACCCTGTCTTCATGCTGGGAACAGCAACAACTGCTAGGAAGACCTGGGAGGGGGTGGACTTTGGAAAGCTCTTTGCCCAAGTAGCCAGCACCAGCACTATGCAGCTAAGAGCACAGGGGATATGTCAGGGCCTTCTACCGCCTCTCACCCTCAAGCTCCAAAGGGAGCCTCCTCACATGGGGAGCAGCAGCTGAGGGGAGCTTGTACCGCATAGACTTTAGAAAGCCCTAGCCCCTCACCTCTCCTTCCCTAAGCCAGCCAGCTCACCAGCCTCCCTCTCTCTGTCGATTGCGCTCCTCCTCTTCTTTCATTCCCCTTTCTACCTCCCTCCACCTCCGTTTGCACCCCCTCCTTTTCCCAATCCTCCTTTTATTCCCACAATCCCTTCCCTTCCTGCCAGTCCTCTCCCCCACTTCAACTCCAAGTGCCCCCAACAAAATACACAGATTAATAAATTACACAATATAGAAGGAAGTTGTGCCAATCAACAGCCCACCCCAACCCCAACCATTCTGCTTGTATGTTGCATTCCTTTCCTCCAGTCTGTAGCCTGTTTGGGGCAGGGTCTGTGTCTTCTTCTGTGTTTGCACAGCACCAGTTGGGGCACTACCATAAAGTGTGACATTAATTAATAATTATGATAAGCTGGGTGACAGATACGGCAATTTCCTACAATATTCTGGACAAGCCCTTATTGAATTAAATTTATGTATCATTGTGACCTACGGATTTTATGTAATCCCATGGGGGCGGGGACTACAGGATTCAAAGCACTAAGAACAGTGGGTAGCAGTTAGGCAAATTCACTCAGATTGTAACACCTCCAACGAGGTACCACACCTGGAGAGAGGCTCACATAACTGATTCAAACTGGATTCTCCAGGGACCAACAGACAAAGAAAGGGCTTTTGGTTAAATAGCCTGAGTTAAAACTGACTCAGGGCCTTCTCTCAGATCTACCCAAATGGATGCTAAGAAGCTTACCAGTGGCCTCTCAGATCCACCCAAACGGTCAGGCCCTTCTGTCAAAGGAGAGCACCCTAATCCTTAGGGACCAGAGCCAGAATTCTTGTGGAGATGGAGGGTGCGGGGGGTCTGCTGGTAAGCTTATTAGCATCCATATTGGTTATTTTATTGTTTTTAATATGTTTTCTCTGTAGTCTTTTTACATTAAGAATAAATGTGCTTGCTTGGAATGAGCTGTGTGTGCACAGCCTCTGAGGAGAAAGCAAAGAGCAGAATCAGGCCTGTTCAGGTGGTCTGGCCCGCTGGGAATTCACAGTGTAGGCAGGGAACCGTGCAGCCTGTAAATACCCCAGTCAGGGGGAAGAGAGACACAAGTCTCCACCCAAGAAAGGTGATAGCTGGAGAGCCAGAAGAGTGGGGCCCTTGCTGGACCACGGAGGGGTAATACAGATGAGTTTCCCTCCACTGTGACAATCTGCACCTCCAGCGCTTAGATACAGTGATGAGAACATCACAAATACATAGGCTTGGAGACTTGAATGTCCTCTGGTGATAATTCAGTGGCGAGCTCATCCCTGAGGGTAATGCCATTTAAACCAGTGGAGTTTTGTCAGGAAGGAATTGGCGCTTTGTGTTTGAACTTTTTCTCATTTAGGGCCCTCGCTTGCACCAGTGAAGTCAGTGGGAGTTTTGGATGGGGTCTCTATGCACTTCTGAAACATAAATAATGAACTGTTCTGGATGAAAAGTGGCACGTGTCACTCCCTTCCCTATTGGCGGGCATGCCACTTGTGCATAGACGCCATTGCATGCAAAACTAGAATGAAACTAACAGACAGCGTTTAATTCACTAAATAAGAGTTTATTGTTCTGTATTTAGCACTGTGTCAAACTAACTCCATTCCTTTACCTGGTGTTTGTTTTGAAGCTTTTATTCCCAGTTTTAGATCTCATTATAAATTAACTGATCCCAGCTCGCTTTTGATATTCATGACACAGATAAATGGCAAATGTCTCCTAAAACAGGATCAGTAGAAACCTCCGTGAATCACATTAGTCTGCAAGGGCTCTTTATTTCCCAGGGCCATTAAAAAAATGGCAATTGTACGTGATCTGCAAATTGGAGAATGAAAACTCTGTTATCTTTAGAATAATGTGCTAGCTGCCCCCACCCGTCAGGGTCAGGGGCTTGCAGCAGCTTACTCACTTTGAACTTCTTTATTGCAGTGCCCAGATCCCATAATGATCAAAGCTGTAGAAAAAACCTGAGGCATAGACAGGAGCAGAGGAATTGCCCTACTGGATCAGACCAGTGGGATCTCTACTCTGGTATGCTGTCTCCAACAGTGGCCCTACAAAATGCTTCAGAGGAAAGGTCAAGAAACCCTACAGAGGACAGCTATGGAGAAGAACGGAAGAACTTTCTTCCAAATTTAATATGTACTAAGATATATTCCCCAGTACTCTAGTTTTGTGAGATCGGCCAGTGCACCAGGTAGCCAAGTCACTGACTAGTTCTCACAGTCACTATATATCCAACTATCTGTTTCTTAGGATCCAGTGCCCTATTAGCTTATGTCTCAGAACCACGACCCCGTCTCCTGGAGTGACCTTCTTGGTGTCTCAAGAATGACCCACCTCCTCTACCTCTGTTAGAAGGTGGCTTTTATCTAAGGAAGATTGTCCTCTGCCCTGCCTCCGCCCCCATTCGAGCTGGGTTGCCTCCTATCATCTTTCTTAAATATGAGGATTGAACCTACCAGTTCCCAGCTGGGCCTGCTCCACAGTGTCCGCTATATGCTGTTTCTGCTCCACCAGTTCAGCAACTCTGGCCTCAGGATGCTGCATTTGGGCTCTGAGGGCCATGAGTGCCTTGCACCAGGTACATACATGCATTAGCTGATCACCCGGCAAGTAGTCGGAGAGCTTTAGATAGTAGCTCAGGGCGGCATAGGTGAAGGGATGCATAAGAGTTTAGCTCTCTATCCCCCTCTGGTGGCTGGGACCACCTAGAGATTATGACTGCTATTTGCTGTGACTGAGTTGGGTCTCTTAGCTGAAGCAGGAGGGGGTCAGGCTTTTACACCCACAGGTCATAACCAGTCAGTTCAACCCCTCCCCAAAATTTAAGCTTCTAACTGAAAGATATAACCCAGTAACATAATAAAAGCCCCAATATAACTACGGAGATGAAAGACTATTAGATTAATTAGGACTGGGAACTACCCAGTTTACGGGTGGAGTAGATATCTGTTGGAACCCCTGAGAGAGGGCAGTGGGAGCAATTTTCCCCTCCTGGCTCTGGAAAGAATTGCCCACGGAGTTTTGTACTCCGGTTAATTGATCTCCTACAAGAGGGGCATGAGTATTGACTTTCCTTTGCTCTGCTATTTTTTCATGTAACCCTTCTAAAACCGCAAACACTCTTGTTACAATCAAGCTTGGCTCTGCAATGTAAATGCTCTGTTCAAACATCAGCACAACGTTTCTGCCCCAGGCAGCTTAGGAAATGATTTTATGGCATAGCAACTTAGAATTACCGCACAGGCAGGCTCCTGAGCTGAGCTGTTTAACCTACTCTTTACCTGCAAAGCTGGAACTAACATATCTGGCCTCCGGTTGCTATAAATTGAAACTGCTCTGGGTCCATTTGTCATGCACCGTCTCCTACGGTGGATTTACTGCTGTGCCATACTCAGAGGGTAGCTGATTTTAGTTTATTTTAAGTTGGAAACACAGTTTGGAATGCATTTCCTGAGCAAACTATGGGGAAACATAATTGATGAGCCAATTTGGCCATGAAGGGTCAGTTATTTAAAAACAATGATTTGCCCATACTAAAAGGTTACTGTGAAGTTTGGCTGTAGAGCAGCGTTAGGAAGCTCAACACATCTATTTAACTGTATTTCTCTTCTCTCTCATACAGCTGCCCTCTTGCTGCTGTGATTAGATTTATGGTTGATCTGTCTGCAGACCAGGCTCTGGTTATTCCGTCAGGTCCCATGTTTATTTCAGATGTCTGGCTTTTTGGAAACAGTAATGTCTACATCAGTGATAGAGTCCTGATGTGACTCTGAGTATTTGTTTAAAAGCTTCCAGGAGATAGTTGGACACGACAGTGATTCTGGCTGGGGAAATGGAAGACTACTACAAAAATAACAGGACTAGGAAGACAGAAAATAAGGGAAGGAGGAGGCTAAAATTGAGTAAAATATCATGCTCAGAGTCAGAGGGATAAAAGCTCTCAGATCCCAAGCACATCTCCATGCCAGGAAAGGATAGGTTTACTGTCTCCAAAGAGTCAAAAGCGTTATAGGTTCTGTTGATACAAATATTATTGGACAACCTCACCCTTGATGTAAACACATGCAACTCCACTGAAGCAAATGGAGGAAGACTGGTCTTGTGTTTAAGGCACTGGTCTGGGATTTAGGAGATCTGGGTTCAGTTACCATCTTTGTCAATCTTCCCATATGACCTGGGGTAAATCACTTAATCTTTCTGTGCCTCGTTCCTCATCTGTAAAATGAAGATGATCAGACAGACATGGAGTGTGTGTGTGGGGGGGGAAGTGTTATCTGTTAGAATCACCAGGGCACAAACTGTTTCTTACTTTGTGTTTGTACAGCGCCTAGCACATTAGGGCCTGAAGCTTGGTGTAATTTAAGTAATAACATCTGAATTTGGCCAGGTGTGTCTATTTGACTTTTTAAAAAAAGTTCCAGAAAATACTGCAAAACTAAATCTCATTAGTGAGTTTTTTTGAGGAAGCCATATGAATTGCTGTCTTCCAGAAAGGCAGAACAAACAAAGCTTCCGTGTCTTCCAGAAGGCAGAACCTGGCTATAAAGCTCTTGTGTTGGACACACAAGTTTTACTGTAAATATAGTTAAAATATAGGTCATTTTCTGGAAGGGATACAGGTCCTCATTTACATACCGGGTGATCCTACCTCTGAGTAAAGAGTTCTAGGGAAAAAATATGAGACTATTGGAATATATTCAAGTGGCTCCAACCAGTTATTTATTGGAAGATGGAGATCACCCCAGGCTTGCAAAACAGAAATGAAATTTTACCTGCCCAGGTTCAAAATCTACTCACCAACCTTTTACCATGATGATGATGAGGAGGAGGAGTCAGGAGACCTGAGTTCCATTCCTGGCTCTGCCATTGACCTGTGGTGTGACCTTTAGCAAGTCACTACATTTCTCTGTGCCTCTGTTTCCCCACTCACTCTTTGTCTTGTCTATTTATAATATAAACTCTTCAGGGCCAAGTCTGTCTCTAAATGTATAGTGTCTGTCACAGTGGGGATTCTGATTAAGGCTGAGGTTTCTAGATGCTATGGTAATACAGATAAATAATAGTAATGTGCTAGCTCTGTATTAATACATTGATAGTGCAGTTGTATTTATTTCCAAAGGACAGGATCAACAGCAACAAACAACTTTTCAGTGTCATTTGAAGAAAGTATTGCCTTCTTTCCCCATCTCAGGGGCTCCTATGCAGACTAAAAACTGATAAACAAAGGACAATGAGACTGTCTATTTTTAAAGAATATCTCAGTCTCTTCTGGGGTAAGAAATAGGTTTACAGAATGTTTGCCTGTAATCCTACAGGGATTTAAGCCCAATTTCTCTCAGACTTGTAAAGCCGTCAGTTGTGATCTGCTTTAGTGACTTCTGCAAACTTCACTCTGTCTTCTATTCTGAGTCACAGTCATTCGGTTTAGACTTTTCAATATGATCAACCCAGCCTGCTTCCCAGAAGGATGCTTTAGGAGTGCAATCTTGTAATTCTGTTTGGTCCTTTTAGTTAGTTTTCTTCACCCAAGCAAGGCTGGCTGTCAGGAGTAATTAAAAGTTAGAGATGGAAAAGACCTATACAATAATTTAATCCACCCCCTTGTCAGTGCCCAGCTTTTCCCTACAGTGTATTTTTTAATTCTCTGTCCTGAAGGAGCTTCCATGACTTTTCTTGTCAGGTTCTTTGAGTCTTTCAAGAAACTTCTGTATTATTAAGACCTTATCTTAATTTTATCTCATTACTACTACCTCCCATTGCCATGACTTACGCCCTCTCTATTTCTCTTTGCCTATGTACTAGGACCAAGAGCTTCTTCAAAACGGGTAAACTCAAATTCCCAACTTTGCAGGAATTTTACCATTCCCACAAAGCTACATGATGGCATAGGCGCCGACTCCGTGGGTGCTCCGGGGCTGGAGCACCCACAGGGAAAAATTAGTGGGTGCTCTGCACCCACCAGCAGCCAAGCTCTCCTCCCCCCTTGCCCCACTTCCCCCTCCGCCACCTTCTCTCCTGAGCGCACTACGTCCCTGCTCCTCCGCCTACCTCCCAGCGCTTCCCGCCCGGCCGCCGCCAAACAGCTGTTTGGCCGCTCTGGGGTGGGGGGGGGAGGAGCAGGAACATGGCACGCTCAGGGGAGGAGGCAGGGAAGAGGCGGGGCCGGGGCGGGGATTTGGGTAAGGAGTCAGGATAGGGGCAGGGAGGGGGCGGAGACTTTGGGAAAGTGGTTGGAATGGGGGTGGGGCAGGGGTGGAGTCGGGGCTGGGGCGGGGCCGAGAGCAGAGTGGGGTCGAGCACCCACCAGCAGGAGCAGAAGTCGTCGCCTATGCATGATGGCTAGATGATGCCTACTCTTGGGGTCGATTTCCCATAAATGCTGGTTTACCTATGTCAGCTAATGGGACTAATGAGGCGTAGCTATGTAGATTCCTTAAGCACTGAAGGGAGAGTAGACTCTAGCACAGAGCATTTGCCGTTGTGGTAAAGTCAAACAAAATTGCTTCTTTGGAAATTGCCTGGGTACATCAGCAATTCCCAATGGGCTTCTTGAGTTGTAAGATACAATTTTTGTCAAAAACAAGGGGGTGGGGAGGGATCACAATATAAATAGAATTTCAGGATCAAAACAATTCTTTCTGAAGCCTTCATTCAATACTCTGTATGAGATTTGTCTCTGGACTGCTACAGAAGCACAGGTTGGCCTTGTGTGCACACACATACACACACAATACCTGTGTTAAAAGACAATTATTAAGGGTGCAAAGTCAAGCACTCAAAAGTTAGGAAATGCCAGAATTAAAGTTGCCTGTGCCCAGCCCGACTGGACCCTAGTCCCAATCTCCCTCCGCAGGGTCCTTGTCCAATCTCAGTATCATCATCTCCACATACCCCCAGCTCCTTGTCCCTGTCTTTTTGCCCAGCCAGTCTCAGATTTCCCCCTGCACCTCAGCTCTTCATCAGATCTCTCTCCCCTCCTCCTTCACTTTCAGTCTCCCACCCCGTTGGTTCTCAGTCCTGATCTCCTTGGCTAATCAGTCCTAGTCTCCCCGTGGCTGTTCATCTGATCTCAGTCTCCTCCATCTACTGGATATCAGTACCCTTCCCTGTCCCCTGGCTCCCCGTCTCTGCACCGGCTCCCAGTCTCCTCTACGCATCCCAACTCCCACGCCCAGTTCCCCTCTCCCCCTGCCAACCTCCCATCCCATTTTCCACATATACACACTCCAACCTCCTTGCTCCAATCCCTTCCCATGCCTTCCTTCGCTCCCCCACCAGATTCACTTCTTGTCCTGTCTTCATTGAATCAGGCAGCTTCCTACTACCTGCGCCCAGCAGGGAAGCCATTGTAGTTCTGGGCTACTGCAGACCTTGCTGGATCTGGGGTCCTGAACTGAGAGCTATTGCAGGGAAAATCTTCCTCAGCCAGGGGGTAGAGCATGCCCATTGTGAGCAGAAACTTTCGCTGATGAAATCTAAGAAGTCTCTACTGATCGTGTGCAAACTGCAATTTTACAAAGGCTTATATATCAACATTTTTGGGTGGATTTTCATGAAGATGGCAAAAGACACATACCTGGCACAAAGGCCCACCCTGCCCTGCCAAATTTCAAGTCCATCCTCCAAAAACAGAGGCACTTTAGCTCTTCAAAGAAAACATCCCCAGTATTTTTTTAACATTCTCAGAAATGGCTGAATAGTTTTGGATGAAATTTTCCAGTAAGTTTCAGACAGTGGAAGAGACCTGGCATGAAAAATTTCATCCCAAATGGTTAAAATTTGGCAAAATTATAGGCAACTGAAAACAGGGTTTTATGATGGGAAGTGTCAGGTAACATTAACAGGCAATGTTACTAGCCCCATATATACATATGTGTGTGTATGTATATATCAGGGGTCGGCAATGTTCGGCACGCGGCTCGCCAGGGTAAGCACCCTAGCAGGCCGGGCCAGTTTATTTACCTGCTGATGCAGCAGGTTCGGCCGATCGCGGCCCCCACTGGCCGCGGTTCGCCGTCCCGGGCCAATGGGGGCAGCGGGAAACCACGGCCAGCACATCCCTCAGCCCGCGCCGCTTCCCGCCGCCCCCATTGGCCCAGGACAGCGAACCGCGGTGAGTGGGGGCCACGATCGGCCGAACCTGCCACGTCAGCAGGTAAATAAACTGGCCCGGCCCGCTAGGGTGCTTACCCTGGCGAGCTGCATGCCGAACGTTGCCGACCCCTGGTATATATATATATGTGCTATGGATACAAGTGAGTGCTAAAGTCAGTGCTTTAAAACAGCAGTTCTCAACTGGGGGTCCAAGGCCCCCGGGGGTTCACGAGCCCTTTCAAGGGGACCACGGGGCCCCGCAGCTGACGCTACGATCTCCAGCGCCTCCCACGGCCAGTGACAAGTGAAAGTCTGTCTGTCCACCTGGGAGATATATTGTGAGACTTAACAAAACGAGGGTCAAATTTTCTGCTGGTGTAAATGGTCACAACTGGAGTGATTTCAGTGGAGTTTTCTTTCATTTACATCAACTGAGAATTTGACCCTAAACTGTAAAGCATTTTGAGATCCTCAGATTTTTCAACAAATAAATCAAATACTGCTTTGTTACACTAGTGAAAATCCACTGAAGTCAGTGGAATTGCTCCCCATTTACCAGTGTAAATGAGAACAGAATTTGCCCCTCTTTCTCTGTGTATGTTTGTGATGAAATCAACTCCTGGTTATAGCGGTGTAGTTACCACTTTAGTAAGATGTGGACTGAAGGTCAGTTTCAGGTTCCTTATTTTGGAATTTTACGCCCTTGCATATTTAATTGACTTTTGTGTAAGATGACAGAAATGTTCCACGTAAATTGCTGTACCTGACACAGAGGAGAACAATGACCTCTTTTAGCTCTGTTATGCAACGACACATATGACTTGCTACTGTCATTGCTGAAAGACTGTGGCATCTTGCAACAGGCATTAGCAGATCTAGCCATCAAGGCACTGATGAGAAGACAAATCTCTTTACAAGCAAATGCTCCAGTGCGTAGTTAATAGCACAGTGGGTTGCAGGACATACAACTGTGATGAGCATCTAGACCTGAGCAACTGCTATAAAGATATGCCTCCCTGACATCTAACCACTCCATGGTGACTGTACCCCAGCATGTTGATGGCTGTTCCAAACTGGTCTTGAAACAAAGGCGTTACCTTTTTGAAGTTTGCCTTTTAAATTTTAAAAGACCTCAGTTTATATGCATGAACTCGTAAAGAAATATGTTCTCTGCGTTTCCAAGCTCATAAATACTTGACCAGTATGAGAAGAGCTCTTAATCCTGTTATAATCTATTCAAGCAAAGATCTGTGAAAATAATAGTATGCAAGCTGTTCCCATGATACAAAGCACTGTAGTGTAGGTGGATGCTGTTTGCGCCTGCATTAAAATGCATCAGCGTTTATGTATTCTAGGAGAGTTTAGAAGCAGTATGAGTGCAGTGTGTATTGAACTGAAGGCAAAGTATTTTGGACTTTATTAGCATTAACTAGTAACTTCGGGAGCCCTTGAAAACTACTTCCCCTGGAAAAATTGGGAGCTGGCAACTATTTCCATAATGCCTTGTAAACAAGATCAGAGTGCGCTATATAACTGACTTTTATATGCTCTTTTATGAAGTGATGCCAGATTCTCCTCTCGTCCTTGCTCCTTCGAGAGCCTTGCTAGGCAGGGGCTTGAATGTGCTGGGAAAGCCTGCCAAAAGTGCTAATGTCAGGATGCAGAGTGAGGTAGATGGCTGGTCACTGGGGAACAGATGGGGATTGATTCAGAGAGACAGGCAGGAGTACAGATGTGTAATTCTGCCAGAGCACATGCCATCGCATTGTGCAGCCCAAACAGGGAGTGTTTTTTTCACAACTAGTTTTCCTCCTCATAATGTTGTCACCTCCAACCAGACTGTGATGGGGTATACAAACCCCATGCTAGGCCCGAAAGAGTTAAAAGGCAATACTGGCCCAGGTAGGTCCATCCTTCTGGGCTTGCCAAGCATGTTCTGACTGGAGGAGCAGGTTAAAAGGAGCTCAGAAGCCCAGGCAAAGGGTGGTGGACAGGCTGCAGGAAAGAAGAATCCTTCTCTGAAGCCAAGTCTATACTTCCTTTGGTATAACTGTGTTGCTCAGGGGTGTGAAAAATCCACACCCCTGAGTGATGTAGTTATACTGACCTAACCTAAGGTGACCAGCTAGCAAGTGTGAAAAAACGGGACGGTGGAGGAGGGTTAATAGGCGCCTTTATATACACAAAGCCCCAAATATCAGGACTGTCCCTATAAAATCAGGACATCTGATCACCCTAACCTAACACTCCACCCCACCCATGTAGACAGCACTATGTCGACCGGAGAGCTTCTCCCACTGACATAGCTATTGCCTCTCGCGGAGGTGGAGTAACTAAGCTGATCGGAGATAGTATGTAGGGAAGACCTGTCCTGAGAAGCCAGACAGAAGGTTGAGCCTGAGAGGGGACCACAGGGTGGGTAAGGCCACAGGCAGCCTTCTCCAACCACCATCCACTTTGAGAACCAATAGGTCTTGCAAGGCCCTGCTCATTTGGACTCTTTTTTTTGTGATGAAAGACTGACTGGACTATAGGCATTGCTTAATTTGTACCCAGGGCTTGCCAGAGCTGAGCCCTGGCACCTCTAGGCTTGGCAGGTCATAGCTCTGGCACCTCTGGGGTTGCTGCACCAGTTATAAAAGTAAAAAAATTGCTTGAGCCCTGGCACCTCTTTCATTACAAATTAAGCACTGACTATAGGGGCCACGCCCCAAACTGAAGGACCCCATTGGTGAAGCAAACTTGGATTGACTACAGGAAGAACCCTGCCAGTATTGCTTCCCACACAGCTCTGGACTAGGGCCTAGTGGAGACGGAGGGCCCGGGTCCCCCTTAAAGACTGACAGTCAGATGCTAGTGGAAAGCCAAAGATTCTCAGCTTAAGGTCAGGAACATATATATCTACCTCCCTGACAGAGGGCAAGGGGCTGGAAGTTGGGTGCACTAAGCAGTAGGCCGCCCTGCACTCTGAGCTGCCTATCACATCAACGCTGGAGTATCTCTTCAGCTGGTGCAAATCAGCTTAGCTTCATTGACTACAGTGACTCCATTGTCTTCAATGAACCTATGATCATTTACACCGCCTGAAGCTCTGACTCTTTAGACTATATAACCCCATTGTGTTTTACCTTCTTTCTAATCCTGCCTGTGATCAAGCATATAATTTGTTTCTGGTGACCATGAGTGGCTCATGGTGTCACTGCGTGGAGTGGAATGATGCAAAAATAGACACATCCGGTTTGCTCCCAGCTGGGGCCCCAGCTAATGTGATTATTGATACAAGGAAAGACAGAGTTAGGGCTTTTCAAACTAATAAGATTTTCATTAATAGCAAACAGTGCCCCCCTTCTTAGTCTGACCGGCCATTGCCCATCCATAGCTCCCCACTCAGATTAAGCTTGAAAGGAAGAGGACTAATCTGAACCAAGGAACAGCACACCTAGCTTGTGCTGTTAGGTTGGGGATGTTTGAGGACCAGTCTTTCCTACCCCTAGGTTACAACCCAGAATACTCACTGTGTGGTCCATTGCTGCATGTTTGATTTTATTTGTTTAAAATATTCTTGTCTAGCCAAGGTGTGGCCTGTGATATATGTTAAAGAAAGAAGAAAACTCTCTAAAAAGTTAGGCTGCTTTAAATGGGTGCCTTTCTTTGCAGAACATGGATGGTGTTTATCTTTCCACCAGAACTTTTCTTTCTCTCCCTGTGCCCCCGCCCCCACTCCAATCTCTGCTCTTTGTTTCACATTGTCCTCTTATCAGAGCCTTAGAATTGAACTTCCAACCCACAATGGTCCAACTAGATGAAACATCTATCTGCCCATCCTTATGTGATGCCCAATAAAGGGTTAAGCAGCTCTCAGGAGTTGCTAGGTAACAATGACCTGCCTTTGTGGTATGTTCAGTGAATGACCCTGTTCCGATAATGTAATTCTGCTGTCTAATGTTTTGCTAGCTGTGTGTTGTCACTCAGTAACCTGTTGAGGTGGAGTTCTATGGGTAGGGGAGAAAAGACTCTGGTACCACCCAAGGCTGCTTTGAGATGCTCCAGTTTGGGATGACACAGGGTTTCCCTTGGTTAAGTTCCATTGCCCTAAAGTAATTTCTGGCTGCCAGAGTAGCACTTGGGAAGCCACTGCAGCTGGGCACCATATTTTGCACATGCAAAAGATGTCTAAGTACACATGCACCTTCACTGAGTGCGCAGTTACAGCATTGGCACACAGAGACTGTTATTTTACACAAACAAATGGGTCATTGGGTGCACGATCCTACACACTGGTGCCTTAAACTTGGCCATTTATGGTCACAAATGCAGTGTGTGTGGAATACATCATCTTTGGATAGGCCACTGGAAATGGAGATCAAACACAGGACTTCTGGATCTAAAGGCATAAACATCTACTGCCTAAACTAAAAAAACCTAAGCTGTATTATCTCAAAGTTAGTACTGGAATCATCAACTTCTATGTGTGGCTCAGCCACTAGTGGGAACAGAGCATCACACTGTGAACAGAGTCATGGGTCCCATCCCACTGCTGACGACATAGCCAGAGGCATTGCATTACGCATGCAAATGAGGGTGCACATTTTTGGCACATGGGCATCCTCTTAGAAGAACCCCTGATAGTAAAGAGGAGAGAGCAGAGATTTTGTTTAACCCACTGTAACACGGCGCAGGTGGGGCCACTCTATCTTCAGCCACTTCTGCACCCACAAACCAGCCAGAGACCTCTGCTTTGGTGCAATCACCTGTGCTCTTTATTTAAAGTACAAGTTCCCACCACCTTGTAGCTACAGACAGTGTCAGGCTCACAGCCTCAGGGACCACTAGCTTCTGCAGCCAGCAGGGGAAAGCACAGCCTCTAACTCCCTGGCTCCTCCCTTTCCTCTCTCCCTGGCTTCCTTCCTACCAGCCTTTATGTAGCCCCTGGCGAATGAAGCCGGCAGCTGTTCCCCATTTGTCACTTAGGCCTGAGCTTACTCAGCCAGCTCCAATTCCCCTTTCTTGATTGGAGCTGGCGTGACAGAGGTCTGGCTCGGGGTTTCCCAGCCAGCACCCTGTCACACCCATGTATTGGGCAACTTTCACAAAACATCAAAGGGCCAGACAACAAAGTCAAGGTCCAAAACTTTAGAGGGAGAGTTTAAAAGCACCGAAGGGATTTGGGAGCATAAATGCCTCAAAGTCAATGGCCCTTGTGTTCCTCAATCCCTTATGCATTTTTAAAACATTTTCCCCTTTAACATCAGTTAAGGGACCAATCGACCAAGGCTAATGTTTGCAAAGCTAAGTCCCTCAAGTTAGGCACCTAAATCCACATTTACACACTGAAGCAAGTGACTGCACTGGGAGAGGCAGCTGCTCAGTGTGAAGGACGTGGGGCTGATCTGTGATAATTTACGAATACTGCATGTGACAGGGCTACTGGGATAGCTACTGCACAGCCCTGTTGGGTTACTGGAATGTTTACGGTATGCACCTGTGGGTTAGTTTAATAGCAAGGCTATTAAACTGCACCTCAGTTTTTCCATCTGTAAAATGGGGAGAACAATGCTTCCCAATCTCACAGGGGTGTTGAGAGGGTTGTTTGATAAGTGTCTCTAAAGCTCTTGGAGATTCACATATAGAGCATAGAAGTACAAAGCATCCACACTGGTATTACTTAGGGTCTAGAAAACAAACGACTATTAAGCCTTGAATTGTGTCCTGCAGCCTGGGTAGTTCACAAAGAAACTCCTTGGACCTTGGGAAAAGATTAAAAATATATAGATTTACATTTCTGGAAGATTTTAAAAAGTCAATAAGTCAATAACTTCCACCAGATCCTTACATCTTGGAGATTCTTATGGCCTGAATTAGTCCAAGTAACAATTTCTCTCTGCAGCTGATGCAATATATACATATTACTTATGTGTATTTTAAAGTTATGTCATGGGGGCCTAGAGCATACGGATAGGTGCCCTCCTCAATGTTTGCATAAATCTAAATACATAAAAAGGAGAGGGATGGAGAGCTGCTCATATACCGCATGTGCTTGGCAGTGTCTGCCTGTAGGCTGCTGCCCTCCTATGGCAAGTCACAATGGCATCCTCTTCATTCTCAGCCAGCATCTCTGGAAGGAGCACACTGCGTTTCTGAGATGATGAGCCAAGGTTTGGCTGCGATACCTGCTGTTAAAATGATAGCCTCCAAAACTCAACGTGCTAGTTCACTATGTGAAGATAAAAACCATGGTTCCTTAGAAAATCAGCACCCTGGGGCATGAATCATCTCAGTTCTGCGAGGGAGCATTTCTTTCATGCAAAGGGACGGTGCACAGCTGAAAGAGCGACTGTCATTCTCAGGTTGCGTGTGCCATTGTTATTGTTGAATGGTAACTTCTCCGGGCTATACAGTTGGCTCCAGTGCTCCTCTCCCTAATGACAGAGTGTTTTTTCAAGAGCTTGTATCTTGGCAACATAGGATTGTTGACTTGGAAGCTCATGGTTTAAAATAAGGCTACATTCATTTCAGCAACTCTGCTGAATCCTGCATCCGTTGCCATGGTAGGACTGGGAAGCTAACCCTCAGGGCAAGTACCATGTGCTTGCTTCTATTATCAGCATTCTTCCAGTGTGCTCCTTTACTGCCTGCCATTCTGAAGTCTCTGGCAGTATTCCTCTACTCCTGTCTCCCCAGAACTATCTTCATGCCCGGGAGAGGCAAGCTGCGACTCCACCCATAAGTAGCTCTTGGTAATAGGATGCAAAGCAGGACCATGGTACTGAAAGTTAGCCTCGTAGTCCTTCCATGATCATAATTCCTTCCTTCGCTGAATGGAGACCAGTGTTTCAGCAAGGCCAGATTGAGGTTGGAATTAAAAGTGCCCTTTGGAGTGACGGGGAATAAAGATTTTTCAGTTTTAAAAGGCCTTCCATCCCCTTCCCCTGCAAAGACAGCAATGGCCAAGATTCTCAAACTTGACTAGTGGTTTTGGATTGCTTGAATTATTAGGTGCCCAACTTGAGACATCTTTACTGGGCCTGACGTTCAGGCCAGAGCTGAGCTCCCACTTTTGGAAAATCAAGCCCCTTTAAAACGTCTCCAGTTGGGCACCTAAAAATTCAAACAATCCAAAATCGCGAGTCACTTTTGAAAATCATAACCTTCGTTGTTAGTCAATAGCTTACGCTGCCGTGGCTCTTTTCATTCGGAAAGAGCTCCCAGCCCTTCATGTCCCACGCTGTATACATGCAGCACCATTCCTGCGTGTCCTGTGTGGGAGGTGGTAATATGGCAACCAAGTGCTCCAGTGATTTGGGTGCCTATCCTAGGACCTGATCCTGAAACCCTTGCTCAGGCCAGTAAACTTTGCTCAACTGAATCATCTTATTGACTTCTCACATGGTTAGGAATTATTTATGTGAATAAGGGTGTCACAGGGTGGCTGGCCCCAGTAAATGAAGTCATCCAGCACCTCTGTGTCAGAACAGGTGCTCTCATTTGGCCAATTCAGAGGCAGGGACAGCACCTGGGGGCTACAAAAGATCAGTGAAGGAATGACCCAGTGAAGGGAGGCTTGGTGAGTCAGTCAGGAAGGGCGGGTGAGAGCTGCCAGAGACCAGGGGGACTGGAGGAATCTTGGAGGGAGGCAGAAGGTGGTTCCTGGGGGAAGACTGAAGACAAGAGAGCAACAAGAGGAATATGTTGGCTAGTATCCCCAAGCCAGAGAGGGCTTGAGAGCTGAAGGCCAGGGAGCAGCAGAGGGCACTGCCTGCTGGCTCTAAGCTGAAGAGCTGGGCACGAGGGCTGAAGGCTAGGGAGCAGAGGAGGACCTTACCAGCTGAGATCTCCAGAGCTGGACCCAGAGGAACCATGAGAAGGCCAGGGGGAGTGAGGGATGCTCCCCTGGCAAGGATGCTCCCAGCAGAGAGACTGTGGGGGTTCCTGCTGGAAAAAGTGGGGTTGCACCCCAGAAGGAAGGTGGCTGTCCTCAGACAAGGACAGGAGAGGATTGACAGGGGGTCTGGGCATGGTCACAGGTGGTAGTGTGTGATATATGGAGCATCAACAGGAGACATGTCTTGAGTTTTAATGACTGCACTGGGGTGAGAAATTAACTTCATGTTTGGGACTTTTGTTGTGGGCTATTTGAACTATTCTGCTTATAATAAACCAGCCTCAAAGAGGGGTACTATTAAGACAAGAAAGCCTGAAGTGAAGTTATTGGGTCACCTGAGAGGGGAAACTGAGGCAGGGATGCCTGTCATGCTACAGCCTGCCACAGGAGGGTGCTCCAGGTGGGGCTACTCTATGACAAAGGGTTGCAAGACCACGCCTGTAGTCTGTAAGTGCATTGGGACAGGAACAAAATTTTCCAACTTGGATGGCTAAAGTCAGTCACCTACATCAACAGAAACGCTCAGAAAAAAAGTGGCATGATTTTCAAAGATGCTGACACCTGCAATTTCAAACTGAAGCCAGTGGAAGCTGGAAGCACTTGTGGCCTCTGAAAAATAGGTTGGAACAGTTCAGGGCAACTGCACCTATACTTCCCCTCCGTGGTCACTTGAGGGCACCCACCCTAGGTTTCTGGCTCCTCAGCTATCACCTCTCTTGGGCAGAGATCCACCTCTCTCTCCCTCCTGATCGGGGTTTTTTCCAGGCTGCACAATTCCCTGTCTATACTGTGATATCCTCAGCAAGCCAGACTGCCTAGACAGGCCAACATCTGCACTTTCCTTTCTCTCCAGAGGCTCTGAACAGCATAACTGCCAGCAGTTACAAATTACCGCACAGATCGTTCTACGCAAGCACATTTATTCTTAAGGTAAACGCATTACAGAAAATGCATATTAAAAACAATAAAAGAACCTACACACATTCTGAAAAACAGAGATCCCCCCCAACTCCAGCCCCGGGCTCTGGTAGGTGTCAGTCCTTCAAGCCCCACAACTGGCTTTTCCCTGTGGTTACAAGTTCACAACTGTCTTGGATTCAGAACCAGAACAACCATCAATAGCTGAGTCTTTTCTTCATACAGCTTGGGCCTTTAAACTGACATCTTGACAATGGCCAACTCCCCAGGGCGTAGCTTCTAAAGGGCTAGGGTTTGCATAACCAGAGGTGGGGAATTTGCATTCACCTCCCTACAGATATTCCCCAGGAAAACTACTTAGTATATTTTGTTCCAAAAATCCACTCTTGTCTGGCACATTGTTCACTATAGTCATTTGAACTCCCAGGTCTCACATCTCACAACCCCCTCCAGAAGTTGCATACCATTGCAGCCCACAATAATACATAAACCATTCATTTAATACAATGGACCTCAAAGATGTTTCAACTTAATTCCGTAAGGTCTCCCTGGGATATTGCAGGAATTTGCCATGTTTGCCACACAGTTCACTTTTATTTAGGAGCGTAAGTGTAGATTTCGGTGCTTGCCTTTAAGCACCAAAGTTAGAAAGCGTTGCCCTGTGTCATTTATCTGTCTGAGAAGCTCACTGCACAGCTGGGGCCATAACAATAAACCATCTGCTCATCAAGGCTCCTAGCCTGGATTATGGAGCAATTTTAGGGAAATGATTGGCTTTGGGCAAAGTAGCTAGATCTGCTAACACTAACAGCTGACCTCTTTATCTGTACATGGGATACAACATGGTCACCACTGTGGCCACGGAAAAGGATTGATTTTTAGCCCTCCTTAGAGTGCAAAGCTTTCAATTGCTATAAAGACCTTTAATGAGGGGGAAGTAACGAGGGGTCTGCGCTGGGGAACGATATGCTGGGCTGTTCAAAGTGAGAGGGAACTGTTCTAACCTGTATTTGTTGACTCAGTGGGTGCAGAAGGAGGTTTGGTTAGCACCTGATGGTTTATTGTACAAGTCAGTCAGGCAGCCTGCTCAAAGATGACAGTGGCGTTCTGGGCAGGATCTGTAGAGTCAAAAGCTGGCTTTCCCTTTTATTATCTCTCTATGAGGCTGTCTAAATTGTCAGGCGCCTACAGGAATGAGTCTCCACGGTATTCAAACTGACACTGGTGACTCCATCTCACTCTTGTCAGATGACAAGACATCACATACAAACAGGCTGCTCTATCTATAGGCAAGCCAGGCACCTTGAGTGGCAGATTTCCAGGCAGCTGCCTGGGGCAGCAGATTTGGCCCCGCTGTCCCTCTGTCATGGTTGCAATGTCACTTGTTCAGATTTGTCCCTGCTACACCATTCCCCTCCATCATGATGAAAGGGTGGCTGGACCAAATTTGAGTGGTGTGAGGGACAGCACACTGAAGTGTTGCCTAGGGTGGCAGATTGTGTTGAGCAGCCTCTGCATACAAAGCAGGGCCAAATCTGTAAAATGTAGAGTTTAGTAATATGGGAACACCTAGAGGCCCCATTGTGTAAGAGTAAGAGAACAGTTCCTCCCCAAAGACCTTACAGTCTAAACAGCGAGACAGACAAAGAGTGGGAGAAAAGAAGCAGAGATCATTTAATAGATGGGAAGCTGAGGCACAGAGATGATTTGGCCAAGGTCACATAAGGGGTCTGTGGCAAATAAGGGAATTGAAAGCAGATCTCCTGAGGTGCAGTCCAATGCCTTCAACACAAGATCATAAGCCACAAAATTCAAATCCAGATCCAAGTTCTGAAAGCTCCAAAATTCAGGCGTGCTAGGACCCAGGTTTTGGTTTCATCCATTATAAAGATTGGAGCCGGATCTGGGTTTGCTTATCAAACATCCCCAAAGTTCGGGGATGTTTTGATACAGGATTTGGATTTGAGTCCATCACTAGTAAAATTAGAACTCTGCCTTTTTCCCAAGGTCTGTCTGGTAGGTATGTGTGAGGCTGAAACATTGATTAATATTCAGCCCTGATGTAGGTGACTATAATTCCACTGACATCAAAGGAGTTTTATCGTCCATTTGCTGCAGAGCTGAATTTGACCTGTTAACTCTTTTCTATTTGAGTCTGAACAGGCACATCGGTGCTCCTAGCCAGACTGTTCCACCACCATTCTGATGAGCTTCCACAGGGTACGCCACGGTTGCACACATGCTCGGGAGAGATCCAAATCCAGTTCAAAAGCTGCATGGCAGTGCTGAATACCACAATGTGGCAGCAAACTGATAGCCAGAATGTTTTCCAGTTCAAGGCTCTTTCATAGCAATGTATTCTTTTCCATGTGTTTAATACCAAGCCAGGACCATATGAGGCTTTCTTCACTTTTAGCCTCTATTCCTTTTATTCTGTTTGGGATTTTAATTGATATTGTTTATTCTGATTTCTTAACCATTGTTCCCTGATGATATTTTACACAGACTGTAAAGTCATGTAGCACTGGCATAAAACAGGAGTAACTCCACTGACTTAAATGCAGTTACTCCAGATTTCTTTTATTGTAACTGAGAGTAAAATCCAGCTGCTTGGGTATATGAAGACCTTAGCCAAGCTAAAAGAGACTCTTTATTGGGTCAAAAGCAGACAGCATGTAGACAATTGTCATAGCTTCTAAGTGATCAGGGAAGAGACTAACTCCAGGAATGGAGAGCATATGAGCAGACAAAGTGTAAGCATGTTCTTAAATCCTTCTAATATTCATTGTTGCTGTAACTTAATGTGCAAAAACGGGGCAGCTTGCACTGACTGGTGGAGACAGAGTTATGTGCATTCATTAAAGGGGCAAAGATTTCATCTCCTCACACCAGAATTCGCATGACTGACAGCTGAGAAACAGCTACAGAATTCATGCAAAGTAGGAGAGTAGCAATGTGTGTCTGGTTTTCTGGCAGGAACAGGAGTGATGCTATAGCAGGGACCAGGGGCGGCTCTAGGCACCAGCAAAGCAAGCACGTGCTTGGGGCAGCCCATTTGCAGGGGCGGCAGGGATCCAGCTTGGGAGCTGAGAACCAACAGGGGGCCCTGGGAGCTGTAGTTCCTTGGTTAGCTCCCTGCCTATAGAGCCAATCCTGGAGCAGGGAAAGAACTACATTTCCCAGCATTCCCTTGGCCACTACCAACAGGAAAGAGGGGGAGGTAGCTGAGACCTCATGCTGCAGCCTGCTGTGAATGGAGAGCTGCACTGTGAGTAGGGATTCCATATTTTAACATTCAAAAAATAGGACACTCCACAGGGAAGGAGGGTAGCCCCACCCTGCCACCATCCACCCCCTCCGACTGCCCCCCACAGAAATCCCAACCCATCCAACCCCCCTGCTCCCTGTCCCCTGATCACCCCCTCCCGGGACCCCTGCCCCTAACTGCCCCTTGGGACCCCACCCCCTATCTAAGCGCCGCTGCTCCTTGTCCCCAACTGCCCCTCCTGAGACCGCCCCAACTTCCCCCCTAGGACTCCACCCCCTACCTGTCCCCTGACAAATCCCCGGGACCCCCATGCCTATCCAACCGCTGCCTGTCCCGACTGCCCCTCCCAACCCCTGACCCATCTAACCCCCCCTTCTCCCTGCCCCTGACTGCCCCCCCTGAACCTCCGCCCCATCCAATCTCCCAGCCCCCTTACCGTGCCACTCAGACCAGCATGTCTGGCTCCGCGCAGCGCCAGACACACTGCTGCATACATGCTGCCGTGTTCCCCCACGGAGCCACAGCCCCCTTCCCCTCCCCCAGCACCTGCCTTCCAGATTTGAACACCTCAAAATTCAGGAGTGCTCAAGCTCAGTTTGGGCAGCTGTTACTTCATTTCTCCCAAATCAAATATACTGATCCACTGTAACTTGCTGTAGAAAAAGTAGGATAAAATTGAGCAAGAAATGCTTCCCAGTGGTTATTAGGACTGGAATTGCTATTTTCAACAGCCATTGCCTTTTTGTTTGTTTGTTTGTTTGTTTAAAAGGAAGACAGTGATATTGCATTGGCAAATTCCTCATAGAAAGAAAGAGTGGAAGAAAAGAATAATAAAGGCACCTCAACTTTTCCTCATTTATGGAGGACAGTCTTATAATATGCATCCAGATATCCTCCAATCACACAAGCTGAAAATTGTTCCACTTTACTGCAGTTCTGTAACCATATGGGAACCAATCCTGTCTGTGTTCTGTGCACATCTAAAATTCCTGCTGAATGACCTGCCGTGGGAGCGAGTTACCAGTGACCCAGGGCTGGGGCGGCAGGAGGTGTATGTGTGGGGCAATGGTGGGGGGGAATGAGGGAGCCCAGAGCTGGGGCGGCAGGGGGTGTGGGTGGATGGGGAGAGCCCAGGGCTGGGGCAGCAGGGGGGTGCGGCGAGGAGCCCAGGGCTGGGACGAGGGGCAGCCAAAATTTTTTTTGCTTGGGGCAGCAAAAAACCTAGAGTTGGCCCTGGCAGGGACTATTGGAGATTAAACTGGCAATACTGAGAAACTGAAGGAGTTCATGAAATGATATTTGCTTGAAGTTAAAAATAATTCACCCACTAGATGTCTCTATCTGCTGTACAGCGTTCCAGGCACAGTGTGGCCCCTGATGGTAAACAAAGCCAGATCATGCTGGAACTGGAGCAGTGTGGACGCCTGTTCCTTAAGTGTCTGTAGTGTAGAATTATCTTGTTTAAGATGATCTGTGATTCCATACATCACAGCAGTTCGTAAATAAGAGATGAGCTTCTCAAGTGATCTGTAGGAAGACCTCTAGGAGACCAAAGGAAATTTGATTCCCTCTCTGCAAAGCCATCCCCATAAGTATCTAGGTAGGTGCCAAGTACTGAGCTCTGTTTGACTCCATTTAAAATTCTTACCTGCTCCAGAAGTCGGTGTCTGGGAGACCATGTAAAGATTCACAAGGGAGGTAGCACCATAACTAAACAATTACATGTGTGCAAGTAGCTGTGCATCTACCAGGGCATGAGCGCATCAGTGTGGGTATTGCCCCTTTGCACAAGTGTGTGGGTGTGTGCATACGAGTGAATGAGTGGGAAAGTGTGTGCTGGTGTGTGCACACAAGGGG
>NW_020664448.1:8794753-8834523 GCF_002925995.2 Terrapene triunguis | reverse complement strand
TGGGAAAGTGTGTGCTGGTGTGTGCACACAAGGGGGTGTGCATACCAGTGGAGGTGCGTGGGGAGGTGTGCATGCGAGTGAATGAGTGGGAAAGTGTGGGGGTGTGCATACCAGTGGAGGTGCGTGGGGAGGTGTGCAGCAGGGGTGTGGGTTGTGTGTGCATGCGAGTGAATGAGTGGGAGAGTGTGTGCTCGTGTGAGTGTGTGCACGCAAGGGGGGGGGTGATTACGAATGCAAGTGTGTGCGCGTGTGGCCACACGAGGGCGCCGCGCCAGGGCCGCGGGTGCAGCGCCCAGCGAGCAGGGCGGCACCGCGAGACTACAATTCCCAGAGCGCACCGGGGCGCCCGCCGGAAGAGACTGTCCCTGGCTCTGCTGCCCGCGAGCCCCGCGCGGCGGAGGAGGCGGATGAGGGGCAGCGGCCTGGGCCGGAGGCTCCTGGCCTCGGGGGGCGGCTCGCGGCCGGGCGCGCCCTGGGGCGCTGCGCTGCCGGCCCCAAGGAGAGGTGAGAGGCGCCTCTGCCCCCCCCGCGGTGAGGGACACCCCCGCAGGGGGGCGAGTCCCCCCATTATCGGCCCCCACTGAGGGGCCTTTTTCTTCTCAGGGGGGTGGAGCTTCCCCCCTCCCGGCCCCACGCTGGGCGGTGCGCGCCCCGGCTGGGCGGGGTCAGCCCCCGCTGAGTGAGCTCATAGCCCCCCCTCGACCCCCCCCCCCGCTGCTGACCTGAGAGTGGGCGACCCCGTCGGCAAGTGAGGGGGGCCTGGCGTCACTGTTTATCCCGTGCCAAGGGGCTCCTCCATCACAGACCAGGGTGCTAGGCGCTGTACCAAAGAACAAAAAAACACAGCCCCTCCCCCAGAGAGCTTGGGGTCCAAGTCTAAGGTAGGAGACAATAGGAGATTATGGGGGGGAGGGTGCACAGTGAGGCCTTGTCTACACGGCCACTTTACAGCGCTGAAACGTTCTCGCTCAGGGGTGTGAAAAAACACCGCCCTGAGCGATGCCAGTTTCAGCGCTGTAAAGTGGCCGTGTAGACAGTGCACCGGGTAGCTACTCCCCTCGAGGGGGTGGGTGTTTTACAACGCTGGGAGAGCTCTCTGGTGCCGCGACTACACAGCCACGTTGAAGAGCTTTAATGTTGGTAGTGAAGATGTGCTCTGAGATAATACTGGTCAGCATGATGGACAGCAGTCACTGCTCGCCCTGTGGCAAACTGCAGTCTAGGTGTTTTGTTTTTTTGGTGGCATCACAACAAAGAAGGGATTTGAAGGAGGACAGTGAGGTGGATTTGCAGATTGTAATGGGAATTTCCTAAGTGGTTGACCGAGAAGACTGGGCTTACTGGCAGAGCAGAGGTGGGAGTCGAGGGGTCACTAGTGTATGAGAATTGATAAGTAGCATGTGGGGTGATGTGCAAGCATGTTGGAGGACAGGGTTAGAATTCAAAATTACTTTGACAAACTGGGGAACTGGACTGAATTCAACAAGATGAAATTCCATAAAGATAAGTGCAAAGTACTACACTTAAGAAGGACAAATCAGCTACAAAATGGATTATAACTGGCTAATTGGTAGTACCGCTAAAAAAAGATCTGCAAGTTGTAGTGAAAAATCACAAATTGAATGTGCACCAACAATGTGATGCAGCTGCAAAAAAGGTCAGTATTCTGGGCCATATTAACAGGAATGTTGTATGTAAGGTCTCAGCTTGCTAAGGTCTCAGCTGGAGTACTCTGTCCAGTTTTGTATGCTACACTTTAAGAAAAATGTGGACAAAATAGAGAGTCTAGAAGAGAGCTACAAAAATGATAAAAGAGTTAGAAACCAGACCTTTGAGGAACGATTAAAATGAGCATGTTTAGTCTTGACAAAGGAAGACAAACGATAACAGATTTCAAATATGTTAGAGACTGTTATAAAGAAGATGACGATCGTTATTCTCTGTCCACAAGAAGTAATGAGCTTGATCTGCAGCAAGAGAGATTCAGGTTCGATATTAGGAAAAAAAACTTTTCAACTATAAGGATAATTAAGCTCTGGAATAGGCTTCTAAGGGAGGCTATCGAATTCCCATGAAAGGCCTTTAAAGTGAAAGTAAATAGCTTACATTTGAAATGATAGGGAAGGGGGAGCTAGTGGAGGGAGGCAAAGAGAGGGGTGAAGTACTCAGTGTGATGAGCTAGGGAAATGATCTTTATAGGAACATTTTGAATGGCTATAAGCAGGGCAAGACTGTCAAGGCCAGCAAAGAGGATGTTGCAGTGTGATGTGAACTGAGAGCCTGGATGAGGTTTTTAGCTATGTGGGTGGATAGGAAAGGCTGTATCTTGGAGCTGTTGTGCAGAAAGAATTAGCAAGATTTAGCTGGAGCTGGGATGCGAGGACAGAGAGAGTGGGGGCTTGTGCAGGGGTCCTGTGGCAAAAATCTATGCAATCACATAATCTTTATTTATCATAATGCACACAGGCAACCTTAATTCTGACATTTCCTAACTTTTGAGTGCTTGACTTTGCAACCTTAACATTCTCTTAATAGTTTGGGATTTTTTTTGCATATAATATGTTCAGTCCTGGTCAAGGAAAAAAAGCAGTGCAAGATCAGAGGGGACTGAGTGAGATAGGCCTGTATAATTAATAGGCTGACCCCCGACCCCCGTGCTGGCTGGGGCTGACCCCCGATCCCCGTGCCGCCCACTGCTGGGGCTGCTGCCCACAGCTGATGCTGATCTTCCCCTCCCCCTTTCCCCGAGCTCCCCAAGGCTGATCTCCCCACCTCACCCCAGCTCTGCGCTGCCCAGGGGTCAGCTCTGAAGCCAGCACTGCCCACTAGCAGCAAATTTCTCCACTTTCCTGCTGGCGGGCAGTGCTGCCTTCAGCTGACCCCCAGGCAGCAGCCTCCACTCTCTGCTCTGCCTTGCAACTGATACAAATGCCCAGTTTTGGCGAAGAAGTAGGGCCAGCCGGGACAGAGCTGAAAAAGGGGACTGTCCTGGCCAAAATGGACACCCTAGCCAGCCCAGGCCCTATTGTTCTTAGTCAGCCCCTCACTCCCAGGGCCAACCCCCCTGCGTCGTGCCCCATTGCCCCTAGCCGGCTGCTCACTATGGGGCTACTCCATAGAGAACATGGGCCTGGCAACCTCAGCCTCCCTGCACGAGCCTCTCCTCCCCTGCAGTATGATGAGTGCCTGAGGTAAAATCCACCCTCTCTTGCAAACAAGGGCTCACTTAGCTGAAGTGAGTCCACCTAGCTCAGTAAAAGGAGGGGAGCCTGGCGAGCCCAGTACCAGAAGCCACCCTTCCAGAAGCAGCAGCAAGACACCTTCCTCCTGCGCAAGTTATTGCTTGTTCCTCACGATTGTCACCCCCTGTCCTCCCAGGCTCTCCTCCTGCACAAGTCATATCTTATTTCCCACCTCCCCTGTCCTCCCCCAACACTGAATGCTTGTTTGTCTGAGTGACTGGCTGAACAAGGAGGCGGACTGAGTGGACTTGTAGGCTCTAAAGTTTTACGTTGTTTTATTAAGTGCAGTTATTCTTTTTTACATACTTCTACATTTGTAAGTTAAACTTTCATGATAAAGAGATTGCACTACAGTACTTCAATGAGGTGAATTGAAATGTTTTTTACAGTGCAAATGTTTGTAATAAAAAATAAAGTGAACACTGTACACTTTGTATTCTGTTGTAATTGAAATCAATATATTTGAAAATATAGAAAACATCCAAAAATATTTAAATAAATGGTATTCTATTATTGTTTAACAGCGTGATTAATCGAGATTAATTTTTTTAATCACTTGACAGCCCTAGTTAGAAATGAATGCTTTATAGCATTGGAAAATTGGGAATTATGAAACTTAAATATTGTATACAGCCACATATGCAATTTACATGCATTTCTTAAATAGAATAATACCTTTTCTCTATCCAAATCATCTTAAATTTAATATAGGTTTTGTATAGATTAGGAAGTGAGGTCAGGCTTAATTAACCACAACTAGTTCCCTAGTGTAGATGCAGATTAACATTGACTTTGATTTAGCTGGAGGAGGTTGACCCTATGTCAAATGCTGATCTGACCTCTATTTCTTTTCCTAATCAAAGCCATGACAAGACTGGGACAACAGTTTGGTGAAGGGAGAGAGTTAGTGGTAGGAAGGAAGGATTTGTACAAGAAATGGGTTTTCTGCAGGGATTTAGATGTGAAAGACAGGTTTTGCTGAATAGCAATTAGGAAACTATTTGAAACAGGTTGGAGAACGAGATGCACAGAGGAGTGAAAGAACTTGTAGGAAATTAGAGATGCAAGCATGGGTAAATCACAAGAACTGTTAAAACTTCAAATCCCAGTTCTTTATATCCTCTGGGATGTCATCTTTCACACAGTAAAATCAATAGTCTCTAACTCAACAAATCTGTGATATATTAGGTGTTAAAATCATGTGTCAACGTCTGTTGCCTAATTGGTTAGTTGGTAAACCAGTAAATTCTCCCCAAGCACTGGCACTACATAATTATTGGTGATTTATTGACATGGCACCCCCGTTTTGTGCGTCACTAGAAGATGCAATCCCTTTGCTGATAGGGTGCTGGGGAAGAAGTTGGTGTGAAGAATGTAGCTGGTGGTTGTGTAGTTTCCTGACAGAGGGCCCTCAGAACGATGCTGGTTGTACAACCCGTTTCTTGTTGGCTACATTAGAACAGTTACACTTTTAAAAGTAGAAACATAATTTAAATACCTTCCTTTAATAGTTAATACATTACTGATAATCATCAAGTCATTCAATCCCAGTATTTTGACTTTTGGTATACCCAGAGTCTTGGCTGTAGCACCTTGGATACCTGAATTTGGGATTGTTGTTTGGGGTCCTAGTAGTGGAGCAAATATTTGTAAAGACAATGAGAACAGTGATGAGATTTAGAACATTTAGGGGCAGGAGAAAATGCTGGTTAGACTGACTACTTCGCTCTGCTTTATAATCAAGCTATTGAAGGAGGACAAACGCTCTTTGTTGTACACATATTCGTGCACGGGGGTCCTCCTTTCCACAATGAAAGACTATGCAGCAAAAACTCTTTAATGTTATTGCATTCCAGGATAAAATTAACAAGGAATGAGTAAACCGCTTCCTAATGGCTTCTTGCCATTTTCAGGTTTTGCTGCCACAGCCCCTGTGAAGTCATATGACATGAGAAGAGTTGAAATAACCCCACTGGAACAGAGAAAGCTAACCTTTGATACCCATGCATTGGTACGAGAGCTGGAAGTTCACGGTGAGCAATACCTATTAAGTAACTCAAGTGAAATCATACTGCTACTTTCCCAAAAGTATTAAAGGGTTCCTATTTGTCATGCATCTCTGTTTGTAGCTGCTACAGTGTAAATGGAAGCGTCCCATGTAGATTGTCTATACGGCCATAAAAATAAACTCAGTAAGGTAACATTTACTTACCTTGTAGGTTTGTGGAAGCTTATATATAGTGCCTTCCATCAGAGAAACTTAATGCACTCTGTAACTGTAAAGTATCTCTAAAATATGAAGAATAACTGTGATGGCCATGTTAAAATATAGATTCCTTCTACCAGTTACTAATAAACCATTAATTTATTGAAATGGAAATTTTTAAAAAATCAAATTGACTTTTCCCCCCACTTGCTTTTGGTTTATATTTTTTCGTTTCACTCAGCTTGAACAATGTAGAAACACTGTATTTAAAAAAAAAAAAAAAACCCTATCCAGTTCTCATACGCTAGTATGATAGTGCAGTGTTGGGGATTCAAACACTTCAGAGGAATGCTTAAATCCAAGTGATAAAACAGTTGTATTGGAATTTTTTAAAAAGAAAATGTCATAGAAACACTTTGATTTTAGGTTTTGTTAAATTTTGCTTATGTCATGTAAGGCCCCAAATTTAGGTTATGTAAAAACAATGTTTCTTTAAAAGGTTTGATTTAAAATGACAAAGGTGGGAGACTGAATATATTGTAACACCTGCCCTGTTATACATTGGTATCCTATCTCATATAGCCCTCCTCTGGGCTCAAAAGTGATTCATCTTGCATATCACCTGTGCTGCATTGCTTGGGTGCAGTCTTCTAAGATTTACCTGAACACTTAACTTTACATTTTCTTTCTCATGTTCGTTTGTCTCATATTTGATATGGTCTTGTCTTACATAAAAAAACAGGTATTACAGTGATCAAGCTGTAAACATAGAGGTCATAGGCATTAGAGGAGGGAAGAGATCTATTGAGTCCAACCTCCTTCCAGTGTAAAGTATTTACAGTACAAATAGATTTCATGAGATTCTCAGAACTTCCATGCAGCTTGGGTGTGGATTGGGCTGGTAATTAGAAAAATTAGCTAGTTTTTTAAAAAATAATTGAGACTCCAGGGAAGCTAAAGCTTTAGAATCATACCAGACTACACACAAAGTATTAGTACTGGTAAGTAGAAGTCCTAACGGCCCAATTTTGATCTGGTGTAAACAGGTGCAATGTTCTTGAAGTCAACAGTGTTTCTAATGCATATGCCCAGTCTGAATTTGCCCCAAAGGATGTGGAGCAATTTCAGTTTATGTAGCATTCCCTTATTAATTTCATTCTTTTTCCCCCCAGGATGCACACTCTGTAGCAAAGGATAAACTTGGTTTATTAAATAGTATTTGTGAGAAAATACTATACATTAGAAAAAACTAAATAGCCCATGGCAGTTGAACAGGTTGCACATTATGCTCCTATTGCATGCGGCAACTGCAGAAAGGTCATTGGTTTTTGTATGTTCAAAATATAATGGATGCACTTCAGATTTAAAGCTGCAAAAGTTCTGAATTTTGAAAAGTTAGTGATCTTAAAAGTTTTGGTAGCTTGGTGGTTGACTCCACGTCACTGGCAGTCTGACCTGTAACTTACCTTTGCACTTGTGTACTGAGCTTTATGCTTATTGTGTAGCTTTTGCTTGCCTCTCCATACAATTTTTCATTTCATCTTAACCTGTCATCCTTCAACTGTCTTCCAGGGTTTGGTAAAGAACAAGCAGAGACCATTGTATCAGCGTTAACAACTTTGTCAAATGTCAGCCTAGACACAGTCTATAAGGATATGGTGACCCAAGCTCAGCAGGTAACAAATCAATGATTTGTTGTATCCTTGTCATTTTATCTGTCCGTGAAGCATCATAAACACAAATGGTGCTTTATAAAATATAGTAGTTTATACATTTTAGTGATACTACTAGTATAGTGGATACTTTACTGAGGCAGATAGTCCTAAAATCCTAGCTGAGCTTAAATTAGAGAGGGATAAGTGATATCTTGCATTTACTATAGCACCTTTCATCCCATAGGAACCAAAAGTTCTTTCCAAAAGTAAGAATGATCTACAAATGCTATGCAGGGATTGCTTCATCTGCTACTGAAAGGCAGCCTCTGGGGTGAGACAGCACACAGCGACGCTGCACCACAGTTTAGGACAGGAAGTGAATTACAAGGAAGATTCTCCTGATTGTTAATCATGATATGGATGCTTTAGGTAGGGGAAAGTAGCCTGTGTCTTTTATTTAACAACAGCATAGATTTACAGTATTGGTCTTGGTTGGTTTCTTGTTGCTAAATTAAAAACCACCAAACCTGGTTCATGATGACCTTGACTCTTTCTGCATATTTGGTTCATGGAACTGGTCTGTTATACAGTTCAAATATGCACTGATGCTTCATGCAAAGAATCATATTAATTGTCTTCTTCCACTGGTAGGTTCAAGCTAGTTCTTGTAAAATTATGTGATTGTAGTTAGGCAGTAAAATAATTTGGTGCGTCTGGGTGTACGGGGGAGGATAATTAATTTCATCATAACAAATGTGTGAAATTGAAAAGATCTAAGAATTTTACTTTCTTTGCGCAGTAGACAATTGGGCCAGTGTAACTAGACTCTGATACAAAATAATAGTTTAATCAAGAAGACACTAGGCTGAGAATTATGTACCACTTATGTTCAGTGAGAATATGCAATTAAGCACAAATTACTTCTCCATTATTAAGCCATGGAGTCTTATTCCAACAGTTTTTTCCCCTTAGTTATTTTTTTAATTTTTGAGAACTTTTACCATGATAACTAAATTATGGCAGTAGAGGAGAACCCAAGAACTTGTGTTTTTCCTGTTCTTTTTTTAATCTTTTCATTTAATATGGAAACCTTACTGGCTTTGAGACCCTGCTGTGTCTAAAGAAGTATAAATGTCCATTGCCTAACACCTAGATCCCAAATGTAGCTTCTTTGTAATAATGTGGTGTAGCTTAGTGAATGTTATATTCAGCCTCAGAATTTTAAAATTTTTTAACTTGGGGTGTGGAGATAATAGATCCAAACATAAGCACAGCCAGGGCACTGTATGGAATTGTAGGAAACTAACAGTGTGTGTGTGTATTCAACACAGTAGGGATCAGACCTGATTTTCCATTGGCTTCAATGGGAGTGGGCTCAGGCTAAATTGTAGGTACAATAGAACCTCAGAGTTACGAACAGCTCGGGAATGGAGGTTGTTCATACCTCTGAAATGTTTGAGACTCTGAACAAAACATTATGGTTGTTCTTTCACAAGTTTACAACTGAACATTGACTTAATAGAGCTTTGAAATTTACTATGCAGAAGAAAAATGCTGCTTTCCCTTTATTTTTTTAGTAGTTTACATTTAACACAGTACTGTATTTGTTCTTGTTTTTAATTTATTTTGTGTGTGTGTGTGTGTGTTTCTGCTGCTGCCTGATTGTGTACTTCCAGTTCCAAATGAGATGTATGGTTGACTGCTCAGTTCGTAACTCTGAGGTTCTACTGTAATTTTGAATTGGAACTGAGGAGTACTAACTCCCTTGAATCCTGAATTGGGGCTGGGCATTTTCCTTCTCACTAAGCCCAATAGCCTCAAAAGCAGGCTCCCGCATAATTCCATGTCACTAACATTTAAAGGAACAGTACGATAAAACTGTCTAGGACCTTTAAGTATTATAAGATCCTGAGGTCAATTAGGTTTTTTGTTCACTTCAAATCTAAGGATTCCTATTATTTTTTAAAATTCTAAGTTGAAGTGAATGTAGTGCTTGTGAAAGTGGCAGCTTAACAGTGTTGGAAGCTGAACTCTGTCCACACAATAGGTAAGTCAGTGAGATTTCCCACAATGCCTTGCCAATGTGCCTCATCACATTGGGGTGAGAGGGTAATTTGGTATCCATAACCATTCAGTCCTTGGCCTCTCAGCCAACCCTTATAGCAAGGAGGACTCATTAGTGCTAAATATGATGATGTCCACTAGGAACTGGACTGAGACCATCAGCACATTTCATATGGGCATCAAAAGTAAGTGGTGACTGAAGGTTCAACCAGGGAATTCTGGTCTATTTTATTGACCAACTGTGTGGACCAAATACCTGTGGCTTTTCTACATTAGTTTTAGAATTGTTCTATAAAACAGCAAGAGTAATGGTTCTGAATCCCTCGAACAAACTCCAGCTTTTCATTGTCCGTTACTGTATGACTTTTTTATTTTATTTTTTTTGTTTTATTTTATGCTTGACAGTCACCAGTTAATGATTTCATGCACAACAAGACTTTGCTTTCTGTGACCTAAGCATCTCTCTTTCTTCCTGTTGAAATGCAATGCTTGTACAGGTCTTAGCATTTCTTAGCAGTGCTGAGTGATTACTGTGTTATTTCCTAGGAAATAACTCTGCAGCAGATAATGGCGCATTTGGACTCTATTCGGAAAGATATGGTAATCCTAGAGAAAAGTGAATTTGCAAACCTGAGAGCAGAAAATGAGGTACTACTGAATCTTTGTAACTGAACAGATAAATTGCAAAATATGTTGAGTAGTATTCTTTTGGAATTAACTATTTAGATATAAGCAAGCACTGATACTTTCACCAGTGCTGAAAGCTTAGTTTTCTTGTCCTTTAAAAATTAACAATCTGTCTGTGACTCTGCCTTGTAAGTGGCATGTTTTGTTTTCATATAAACGTAAGTTTGGGATACAGATGCACATAATTCCCGCAGAAGAAAACAAACCCATATTTAAATCCCTGAATGGTCTGATGTACTTTCATTTAAGGCCTATTACCATTATTTAATGCTGGAAAAGTGTGTCGCTCTTTGAGACACAGAATTCAACAAAACTTTGTGACTTAGATATTTTTACTTCACTTTCCCTTTCCTGAGAGCATTTTGTATATTCATGGATGTGTGTCTACTGTTCTTAGGACATATGAGCCAACATTCAGAATGACAAGGTGCTTAGGTGCACTGTCCATAGACATTGATCCACTTGGTTTTATCAGATTTCAAATAGATCTAGATATCAGACATAATTGATATTAGAAGTTTGACTAATATTGGCATGTCTAATCTGAGACAGACAGGTCCATCCATAAAAAGATTTATTCCTGGAATACCATAATTTTCAGTGATCCAGTTCAGTCAGTTTAACAAATATGTGATAGCAATGATCTGACTATCCAACTAAAATGGTTAGTCATTTACTAATTCTGTAAAATGGTCTTTTTTTTTTTTCTTTGTACCTAGAAAATGAAAATTGAGTTGGATCAAGTTAAACAGCAGCTAATGGTAAGTAAACAGCAAGTACTATATTATATTATAGAGTCTAATATTCAGGGAAGTGTGTAATTAGTTTATTTTATCTTTGCTTGTTTTGAAGAATGAAACCAGTAAAATCAGAGCTGATAATAAGCTGGACATAAATCTGGAAAGGAGCAGAGTGACAGATATGGTAAGCTGTTTTTAAAAGATGTCTCTGTCAATTGTTTGCCGTATTCCATTACTGAGATTGTAATTTCTCCCTTCTTCTTAATCTGTAGTTCACAGATCAGGAAAAGAATCTCATGGAAGCAACTACAGAGTTTCATAAAAAAGTGAGTAAGAGCTGTTCTGTAATAATAATTGACAGTTTTATATTATGGACCCAGTCCTGCCTTCCTCATGTACCCAAAATTCTGACTGGAGTTAGCAGGATTTTGTGTGTACAAGAAATGGAAGATACCACGTGACTTAAACCTGTGTTTCTTAAGCACACATTAAAATACTCATATATACATTTACAAGTATGAATATCATAAACTGGATCATGTTCTAATGCATCCAATCTGCTTCCTTTGAAAGAATAAACTCTTGGCATAAAGTTTTAAAACATTATTCATGACTTTTTAATGCTGGTTATTGTGCTCTTGTATTTTAGCTGTATTCTGTGTTAACATTTCTAGCACAAATAACTCTATACAGTTTATATTTATTTTAATGAAGACCTGTACTCTCAAAGAACATCAGGAACCTAGGTCCTTTATGCTTGGTCAGAATTTTCAAACCTGCTTTCTATAGTGTTCTGTCCTTGGCCACCCTCCTTCTCACTCTTCATGCTTCAGTCACTCACATGGTTGCACCTCCCATCGGTACACCGTTGGTTCACAGGTCTGCCTCTCCACTCCTGACTTGTCTCTCTTCATTCAATCCTTCATCTTTAGCCTGTTTTTTTAGTTTCTTCCCAGGTGTCTGATCATCAAACTCCACACAGCCAAAACTGCTCCTGACCTTTCCTCTCAAACCCTCCCCATTCTCTAAGTTCTCTGGAACTGCTAACAACACTAGCATGCTCCATGTCACTCAGGTCTTTGACTCCTCACTCTTTTGCCTTGCACATTAGCACTATCTAACTTCCCACTTCTTCCATAATATTTCTAATGGAATTTGTGGGTACTTGGCACTTCAGAGAAAATCAGGCCACTTTTATTTAGGTGTTTAAACGTGGTCAGCATTGCAGTTAAACTGATACAGGACTTACTGTACCATGTTTCCACAGTAAAATATACGGGAATTAATTAATTAAACTCTCTAGACAAAATAAATGGCTCTTATTTCCCTTCCTGCCGTGTGTTGTGTATGTTTTGTAGCCAGTAACTGCTCTGTAGAAGGTCTAAATATGCTGTTTGAGCAATGAAATAGGTCTCTTTGCTTAATGAAGGTTAGAAGAAGTGTAATGTGCTAAATCAAGGTCACTGCTAGGTAGACAGTATAACATAAGATATAAACCCTTAAGCGTCTGGACATAGCCAATTGCAAACTGACTGGGGTTAGGAAGAAATTTCCCCTTTTGGACAGGTTATTTCTTAACTGTCAGCTGTAGGGTTTCTTATACCTTTCTCTGAAGAAACTTACTGGCCATTGTCAGGGCAGGACGCAGACAAAATGGAGCATGGGTCTGAATTCATAAGGCAGTTCATGGAAGGGGAGGGGAATATTTTTTTAAAAGTTAATCAAAATATACATCCACGTTGAATATGCCCCATAGACAGATTAGTTGGGGTATTTGACATGCACATCACGTTGAACTCAATTTTAGCTTTTTCTTTGCTATTCCCCTTTCAGAAGCATTCTTCAATTGCATTACATACTGCTCTGCTCATCTTGTTAGCTCACCTATAGGCTACACATCTTAATTCAACAAGGGTTTTGAGATTTCTCATTTAAATGGATTTTTCTCTTTATGTAGTATAGTTGACAGCATTGCCGTCTGTTTTTTGTTTTGTTTTTAAGTTGAGGGAGCAGGAGATGAGACCCATACATATGCCATGTCTTGTAATGTATTTCAGGATTCGAGTACCAACAGTGCTATTGCAGAAATCAGTAATAAAATTGATTCACAAATAGCCTCCTTAAAAACTCTCATGGAATCGAATAAACTGGAGACGATACGTTATTTGGCAGGTATGTTGGTGGGGAGGGGCATTAATACTGTAGTGTGTTTCAGAAATGTAAAATTTGATTCAAAGTGCGGGTTTTAGGAAGGTCAGTTCTTGGAAAGCTCCTTTGGTAGCCTGGTCATAATTCCCGAGTTCGTTCACATTAAAACATGCGCAGCAAACAAAATGAGTATGTGTATATACATAATTATGAAGATAAGACCATAGATGTACCTCGCAAGAGGACAAATTAAAGATATGGTCTCTAGGCAGAAGAGTTTAGTCTCAAGTCGGGTGTGGAAAGGGATCAAGTAAATGATGGGAAAGATTGAAGCAAAAGGAGGTCAAGAGATCATTTGTTCTGCTATTGAACATCTCTTGTTTAGCTTTAATCAAAATTTACAAAAGGATTATTTTACATAAGATCATGAGTCAGCAGAAAACTTGAGGGGGTTTGTCACCAACTTCAGTGAGATCACAATTGGGCCCAAAATTGGGATAGGAGGGACATGAGTACAGGATATAAAAACTGCTTCCCAGGACATTGATCCTTGCTGCAGTTAGCGAGCCCCTGCTGCAGAGGTGCCCCAGTGAAAACCATCCTGGGCCCCCCTCAGCTACCAAAGAATTGTTCTGGGGCTTAAAGCTCATCTATAGGGAATGAAGTGGCACATTCACATATCCATATGGTCTGATGTGGTAGTAGTTTGAGTTGGCTTGCTCTAAAAGTTCTTAAAAGCTTATGACTTCTATTGCAGGGACATACTGATATGTAGGGAGATCTCGACCTCGATCAATGTACCTTAACCACAGCAGCAGTAAACTTCCCAGTCAAGTTTTCAAAGAAACATACTTTCAATTTGGTAATTTATGTAAACTTTAAAGAAAACAAATTGAGCTCAGATGAGATTGGGAAATGAATCTGCCTGTAGACAGGGAAAATTACACAGAATTGGAGGTGGGTGAAAGAGAAGTAACCGAACAATTGTGGTAGTGAGAAAGCAAGTCCAACAATAAGACTCCCTCTTAACATAAGAATGGCCATACTGGGTCAGACCAAAGGTCCATCCAGCCCAGTATCCTGTCTACTGACAATGGCCAAAGCCAGGTGCCCCAGAGGGAGTGAACCTAACAGGTAATGATCAAGTGATCTCTCGCCTTCCATCCATCTCCACCCTCTGACAAACAGAGGCTAGAGACACCATTCCTTACCCATCCTGGCTAATAGCCATTAATGGACTTAACCTCCATGAATTTATCTAGTTCTCTTTTAAACCCTGTTATAGTCCTAGCCTTCACAACCTCCTCAGGAAGGACTTCCACAGGTTGACTGTGCACTGTGTGAAGAACTTCCTTTTATTTGTTTTAAACCTGCTGCCCATTAATTTCATTTGGTGGCCCCTAGTTCTTATATTATGGGAACATGTAAATAACTTTTCCTTATTCACTTTCTCCACACCACTCATGATTTTATATACCTCTATCATATCCCCCCTTAGTCTCCTCTTTTCTAAGCTGAAAAGTCCTAGCCTCTTTAATCTCTCCTCATATGGGACCCGTTCCAAACCCCTAATCATTTTAGTTGCCCTTCTCTGAACCTTTGCTAAACTGCTGGCTCAACTAATATAGAAAGAGTTGTTGAGATTTCACACATTCTGCTCTTAGCTACCCCGACATTGTACCAGTTATGTGTATTTTTAACTGAGTTCTCTCTCTTGGTTTGAAAAATTTTTTTATTGTGAAATGAAAATTTGTCATAACTGCCCCAACCCCTAAAATAGTTTTTGTACAGAAAGGGTTGAAACTTAGAGAGAAGCACTTTTAAAATGTCTCCTATCATGTAGAGTTCTATACATCCTTCTATCTGTGGCAAAAATGAATTCCTTGTATTTAACACAAGGAGATATTGAGTGTTACATTAATTATTTCCTTTCTTTTTACAGCTTCTGTTTTCACTTGCCTAGCAATAGCACTGGGATTTTATAGGTTTTGGAAATAGACCCAGAGGAACTACTGCGCGACAAACAGAGGAAGAAAAGGCCGCCCACATCATGGAACATCTGTTAGGTCATACTGTGTTCACTACTGCGGATATTCTTAGTGCCTTTGTTCTTATATTGATTCTTAATGTGTACTAAAAAATATTCTCTTTAATAATAAAGGTCAAAATAGTTAGGGGCGATAATAGGAACCTTTCCTTAACTCCTAATGCATTCTTCAGTGGCCTTTTTTCAAAATCCTCATACAGAAGAAACACTGAATCTGTGTTTATATAAAATCAGAAAGTTTTTTGGCATGGGAACCAAAGAACATGTCCCATGATTAATTTTGGAAAGGTTCTGTTCTCACGTCCCTGCCAAAGAAAAGTGTTTACCATCTGATGTGACCAAATGCAAGGAGCTATCCTACTCTGAAACTTCTGTGCATCTTAAACTACGGGAGCTGCATGTTTGTGTTCCATCCTGATTCTCCTCTCCCCTGCTGGGTGAGGTATGTCCATCTTTATAAAATTGTTAAAATAAAGCCTTTTCAAAAGGATCCCTTTCCCAGCATAAAGCTGAATCGTATGGATTAAAAATGACCAGTAGCTGTAAGACTAAAATGCCCACCCCTTCTTTGACAATTTCCTCCACCCATACAACCAAACAATTTTTTAATTCCCTTGTCTAAGGGGAAATGTCACATTGGCAACGTGTGTGTAAAACTAACTTCCTGAGCAAGACAAAGGTGGGGGTGTTTTTTTGACTCCTTTCCGTTGCTGGAGATACAGAACTCCCCTATATGGTCCATATCCTTTACCTGAAAGCAGAATCTGCCTTGAAATGTGGAAATGTTACATTTCTTCCATGAAACTGCTGATGCTCCTGCCCCCAGATCCCTCTGGAAAGCAGGTGAGCACCACAATCCTTGGGAAATAAATTGGTCCCATTGACTGTCCTAAACCAAACTTAGATCATGATCTCTTTACCTTCTGCCAATGGCTGATAAATTTCAACATTAAGACATGACAGGATGGGATGATATTTTTGCAGCATTTAAGCAACCAATCGTATTTTATTTAAGTCCTTGTCACAAGAGATTATTTTTCGTCACAAGTGTAATTAAGTAACCGTGCTGATGCTTAGTTCCGTTCATTACAGGTAACTGTGTTCCTGTTGAGCAAATTTTAACTCTGAGTAGTCTCTGTACAGGGGAGAGAGGTTTTGTATATAGTACTGTATAGAGGCATTTTCAGGTGACTCTATCTTACTGTTTACAAATTGAATTTGCTAGTGTCCTGTGAATTTTATATTCTCTGTATGAAATTCTGTATTTAAACCGTCCCTTGTAGCATAATAAAATTGTTACATTGCTGTCTAAGAACTTTGAGTACAATTTACCAATTTGTAAAACTGAGATGACATCTTACAGTAAGAATAGTTATTCTCCTAAGAGCTGAGGCTACTTTATTTATGTATTTTCCTTGTATGTGCTCTGTACCTAGAGAATTAATTACTTTTTCACCCCTTTGTATGATGGGTTTAGATGTGTTACAAGGTTTTAGAGAATCACTTGAGCCTATTCTAAACACCATATGTATAGTTAGGGGTCTACTTAAATCACAGAACAATCACACATTTTTTGCAGGTTGGTCATGGCATAAATAACAAATTTCGCAGATGTTTATGCCATGACCAACCTACAGCGGATTTCTCCGCAGTGTTTCTCAAACTGGGGGCCGCAACCCAAAAGGGGGTTGCAAGCCTGTTGTAGGGGGCTTATGGTACTGCCACCCTTACTCCAACAGCCGCCCCACCTGAAGCTGGGCGGCGGGAAAGTGGCAGCTGCTGGTTGGGTGCCCAGGTCTGAAGGCCGCTCCCTCACCAGTAGCAGCAGAGAAATAAGGGTGACATGGCATTGCCAGCCTTACTTCTGTGCTGCTGCTGCTGGTGACAGCACTGCCTTCAGAGCTGGGTGCCCGGCCAGCAGCCACTGCTCTCCACTCTCCCTAAAGACTGGGCAGCCAGAGACCAGTTTTCATGGTACATGACTTGATTTTCATGGCTGTGAATTTGGTAGACCCCTATTTATAGTATTCATCTTCCAGTGTACCTCAACCATTTCCATTTGCAGCATCCACCTCTAACTGATCCACATAGGGTTCTTTGCAGTGATTAATACTACACAAATATTTGACACCAAAAATGGCTGTGGGCATATCTGGTAATCACATCTGCAGTTCTCTTCCACAGATCATGATTCATTTGCTCTCAATAGGTAGAACCCAGGAGTTGCATTTCCCCCTGCCCTTACCTGCTCCTCAGTAATGGCTAATCAGCTTTAAGATTTGGTATCTGCCAAACTGACATACTGTAAGGAAAGATAGTTACATGTCTGAATTGGGCATAAGGGAATCTGAATTTAAGGCATCTGGAAGAAAGGGCAAGTTACTCCTCTGAAATTGACCCATAAAAGACGGTTACTCACCGTTGTAACTGTTGTTCTTCGAGATGTGTTGCTCATATCCATTCCAATTAGGTGTGTGCGCGCCGCGTGCATGATCGTCGGAGAATTTTCTACCCTAGCAACACCCGGTGGGTCGGCTGTGGAGCCCCCTGGAGTGGCGCCTTCATGGCGCTGGATATATACCCCAGCCGACCCAGCGCCCCCTCAGTTCCTTCTTGCCGGCTACTCCGACAGTGGGGAAGGGGGGCGGGTTTGGAATGGATATGAGCAACACATCTCGAAGAACAACAGTTACAACGGTGAGTAACCGTCTTTTCTTCTTCGAGTGCTTGCTCATATCGATTCCAATTAGGTGACTCCCAAGCCCCACCTAGGTGGCGGGGTCGGAGTGAGACATTGCTGTGTGCAGAACCGCTGACCCGAATGCAGCATCGTCTCTGGATTGTTGCACCAGCGCATAGTGAGCAGCGAATGTGTGGACCGATGACCAAACTGCAGCTCTACAAATGTCCTGGATTGGGAGTTGAGCCAGGAAGGCAGTCGAGGAGGCCTGGGCCCTCGTGGAGTGACCGGTGACACGCGGCGTCGGGACACCGGCCAGGTCGTAGCAAGCACGAATACAGGACGTGATCCAAGAGGACAGGCACTGTGAGGAGACCGGTGAGCCTTTCATCCGGTCGGCCACCGCAACGAAGAGTTGTGTCGTCTTCCGAAATGGCTTTGTACGGTCAATATAGAAAGCCAGGGCCCTGCGTACATCCAAAGAATGCAAACGCTGGTCTTGACGAGTAGCGTGTGGCTTTGGATGGAAGACCGGGAGAAATATATCCTGGTTCACGTGGAAAGGTGAAACCACCTTGGGAAGAAAGGCAGGGTGGGGGCGAAGCTGCACCTTGTCCTTATGGAACACCGTGTATGGGGGCTCGGACGTAAGCGCTCTGAGTTCAGAAACGCGCCGTGCTGAGGTAATGGCTACAAGGAAGGCTGTCTTCCAGGATAGGTACAGGAGCGAACAGGTAGCCAATGGTTCAAACGGAGGCCCTGTGAGCTTGGAAAGAACCAGGTTGAGGTCCCACGTCGGAACGGGCTGGCTTTGCTGCGGGTACAGCCGGTCTAAGCCCTTGAGAAATCTAACGACCATCGGGTTAGAGAAGACCGAGGAAGCGAGTTCTCCTGGGTGGAACGCTGAAATAGCGGCGAGGTGAACCCTGATTGAAGATATCGCCAAGCCCTGCTGTTTTAGGGATAGGAGATATTCAAGTATGAGAGGAATAGGCGCCTGCAAGGGGGACGTAGCTTGTTGCTCGCACCAACAGGAGAAACGTTTCCACTTTGCTAAGTAAGTGGTCCGTGTAGAGGGCTTTCTACTTCCCAGCAGAATCTGCTGGACGGGTTGCGAGCATTGCCGCTCAGTCCGATTCAGCCATGGAGCATCCACGCTGTGAGGTGGAGCGATTGCAGGTCGGGGTTACACAGTCGGCCGTGGTCCTGAGAGATGAGATCGGGACACAAGGGAAGCGTGATCGGTGTTTGAACCGAAAGCTCCAACAGTGTGGTGTACCAGTGCTGCCTTGGCCAAGCTGGAGCGACTAGAATTACCCATGCCTGGTCCCTGCGGAGCTTGAGCAGTACCCTGTGGACCAGTGGAAATGGAGGGAAAGCGTAGAACAGGTGGTCTTTCCAGGTTAGAAGGAACGCGTCCGACAGAGAGCCTAGAGCTCGCCCTTGTAGGGAGCAGAATGCCTGGCACTTCCTGTTGGCTCGAGACGCAAACAGGTCGACCTGGGGAAATCCCCACCTCTGGAAAACGGAATAGATGATGTCCGGGCGAATTGACCACTCGTGCGTCTGGAAGGACCTGCTGAGACGGTCCGCCAGCGTATTCTGGACTCCAGGAAGGAACGATGCCGTGAGATGTATCGAGTGGGCGATGCAGAAGTCCCACAGGCGAATGGCCTCTTGGCATAGGAGCGATGAGTGGGCTCCGCCTTGCTTGTTGATGTAAAACATGGCCGTGGTGTTGTCGGTGAGAACCAACACGCAACGGCCCTGTAGGAGATTGAGAAAAGCCTGGCATGCCAGGCGCACCGCCATCAGCTCTCGAACATTGATGTGCAGGGCTAGTTGGGGTGCGGTCCACAGGCCCTGGGTATGGTGCTCCCCGAGGTGAGCGCCCCATCCTAGAGATGAAGCGTCCGTGACCAGGTGCAGGGAGGGTTGTGGGGCGTGAAACGGCACTCCTGCGCAAACCGCCCTGCGATCCAACCACCAGGTGAGGGAGGTCAGGACCGAGCTCGGAACCGTGACCACCATGTTTAGGTTGTCCCGATGAGGACGGTACACCAATGATACCCAGGTCTGAAGTGGGCGAAGCCGCAGTCTGGCATGCCTGATTACGTAAGTGCACGAGGCCATGTGACCCAACAGGGCGAGGCACGTCCTTATTGTGGTAACCGGAAATGTCTTGAGCCCCTGAATGACGCTTGTGATGGTATGAAAGCGATTGTCTGGCAGAATGGCTTGGGCACGTCTGGAGTCTAGGATTGCTCCAATAAATTCTATCCTTTGGGTTGGCTCTAGAGTGGACTTCTCTTTGTTGAGTAGAATGCCCAACTCGTGGAATGTTTGTGTTACTATGTGGACGTGAGCTTGAACTTGGTCCCTGGTGCGGCCGCGTACCAGCCAGTCGTCTAAATACGGGAACACCTGTATCCCTTGTCGACGAAGGTATGCCGCGACGACCGCCACACACTTTGTGAACACTCTGGGAGCCGAGGACAAGCCGAAGGAAAGGACTGCGAATTGGTAGTGCACCTTGTTTACCACAAATCGCAGGAAGCGCCTGTGAGGCGGATAGATCGCTATGTGAAAATATGCGTCCTTCATGTTGAGGGCGGCGAACCAGTCTCCAGGATCCAGGGAAGGGATAATGGTCCCCAGTGATACCATGCGGAACTTCAACTTTACTATGAATTTGTTGAGTCCGCGCAAGTCTAAGATGGGTTGCAGATCCCCTTTTGACTTGGGGATCAGGAAGTAGCGGGAATAAAACCCCCTGCCCCTTAACTCTGGTGGAACCTCCTCTATGGCCCCCATAGAGAGGAGCCCAAAAACCTCCTGTGTAAGGAGATGCTCGTGAGAAGGGTCTCTGAAGAGGGACGGGGAGGGGGAGTGGGAGTGGGGGGACGAAGAAAACTGGAGAGCGTATCCCCTCTCCACCGTGCGAAGGACCCAACGGTCCGAGGTTATAAGGGACCAAGCACGGTGGAAACGGGAGAGGCGATCCCGAAAGGCGGGAGCTGGATCGTGGGTATTGGCTGGGGCGCCGTCCTCGACCGCACCTTCAAAAGTTCTGCCTAGGGCCTGAAGGTGGCCTAGGCGGCCCCTGGTTCTGAGCCGGTTGAGGGCCGGTCGACCTTTGCCTACCACCTCAGCCCCGCCTTCTGGCGAAGTCCTGTCTCGGACGAGGCGGGGGAGGGTAGAACCTTTGAGGCTGGGGCCTAAAGGGTCTGCGCTGGGGCCCTGGGACATGCATCCCCAGGGAGCGCATGATCGTTCTCGAGTCCTTGAGGCTCTGCAGTCGAGAGTCCGTCTTCTCTGAGAACAGGCCGTGGCCCTCAAAGGGTAAATCCTGCAAGGTCTGCTGCAGTTCCGGCGGCAAGCCTGAGACCTGGAGCCAGGAGACTCGCCGCATGGCGATACCTGAGGCCAGTGTTCTTGCGGCCGAGTCTGCTATGTCCAAGGAGGCCTGTAAGGAGGTACGTGCCACCTTCTTACCCTCCTCCACTAAGGCCCCAAACTCTTCCCTTGAGTCTTGGGGGGCTAGTTCTTTAAATTTCCCCATAGAGTTCCAGGAATTAAAGTTATAGCGGCTCAAGAGCGCCTGCTGGTTGGCCGCTCTGAGTTGTAGCCCTCCCGCTGAATACACCTTGCGCCCAAACAAATCGAAGCGCTTAGCGTCCTTCGATTTGGGCGCTGCAGCCTGCTGGCCGTGGCGCTCCCGTGCGTTCACCGATGACACCACGAGTGAACACGGTTGGGGATGAGCATATAGGTACTCATAGTCCTTTGAAGGGACAAAGTACTTTCTTTCCACCCCTCTGGCTGTGGGTGGAATAGAGGCAGGGGTTTGCCATATTGTAGTGGCATTAGCCTGAATAGTACGTATGAGAGGTAATGCCACTCTGGATGGGGCATCAGCCAAGAGGATGCTCACCACCGGGTCCTGTACCTCTACTATCTCCTCTGCCTGGAGATCCATATTACGCGCCACCCTGCGCAATAGGTCCTGGTGGGCACGAAGATCTATCGGGGGCGGACCTGTGGCGGTTGTGCCCGCCACCGCCTCATCTGGGGAAGATGAGGAGGATGCCTCCGGTGGCAAGGGGTCTAATGGCGGGTCCTGCTCCAGGGGTCCCTGAAGCTGGGCATCGCCTGCCCCTGGATCCAGGGCCTCAGGTGGTATAGGCACGGGAGCCTCCATGCCCCCTGGGAGAGGGCGGGAGATGGTGGCCTCCGGGACCCTGGGCTCAGAACACGCCGAGCGAGAGGCTGATGGTGCAGCCCCCTGCGCCTGATGATAGGCCCACGGGGTCCAGAACGACCAGTGCGCAGGTCCCTGTGCAGGGTTCTCGGCCACCTCCTGCCAGTGGCCCAAGTCAGCCGTAGCAGCCTGACCCTGAGGAGGGTATGCCGATCTGGAGGCCCCATCGGAGGAACGAGATGCTGATCTCGAGGGCCAAGGCGGTGCCGAGCGTGTCGAAACCGGCTCCGGATGGTACGGTGCCGATCGGTGCTGGTCGTAAGGTGATCGGTCCCTGCGCGGTGCCGGTGAGCGGTATCGGGATCGGTGCCGGTAGCCCTGCCGGTGCCGAGATCCGGATCTTGAGCGGGACAACGACCGCGACGAGACCTGGTACCGGGAGCGGCCCCTCGAACTCGAGCGACGCTCGTACCGGTGCCGAGAACTACGTCTGGAGTCCGATCGGTACCGATGATCGTGACGGTGCCGAGACGTAGAGCGGTGCCGCGAAGATCTTGCCCGCGAGTACGACCGGTGCCGAGGTGATAGTCAGCGCCGGGACTGCGAGCGGCGTCGGGACCTGCTCTGAGATCTGGAGCGGTGCCAGGAGTCCACGGCCGGAGACGGCGGGCGCAGCAGGGCAGGCTTGCCCCTGGATTGTACTGCGCGGGGAGCCAACGGTGCCGGAGGTAGAGGCGGTGCCGGCTCCGTGAGAGCAATAAGGTCTCTGGCAGTCGCGAACGTCTCCGGGGTGGAAGGAAGACAAGGCTCCACCACCGACCGAGGTGGTGATTCGGTGCGCACCGGACTTAACGGCCACGGTTTCGGAGTAGACGGTGTAGCAGGGACTTGCTTCTGGCGGTCCAAAGGTGGACGCGGCTCTACCCCCGGCACCGGGGCAGCCGGCGTCTTCAGGACAGCAGTCTCCTGCGCCTTACGGGACTTCTTGTGCCCGGAGACAGGGACCGGCGCCGCGGCCCCTGTGGCGGGCGCGGTGCCGAAGGAGGCTGGTGCCGTGAGGGCTTGTCCGATTCAGCCCGCGGTGCAGTACCGGTCGGTGCCGCAGGGGCGCTGCGCACCGAGGCGCTCGGTGCCGGGGCTGGGCGCGCCGAGGGAGGATCCGGGCTAAGTGCCGCCTCCATGAGGAGCTGCCTAAGCCTGAAGTCCCGCTCCTTTCTGGTTCTTGGTTTGAAGGCCTTACAGATCTGACACTTATCTGCCTGATGGGACTCTCCGAGGCACTTCAGACAGGAGTCATGCGGATCACTCGTAGGCATAGGTTTAGCGCAGGACGCGCACGGCTTAAAGCCAGGAGCCTTGGGCATGAGCCCGGCTATGCGCCGGGGGAAAAAGGGGGGAGAACAACCCCCTTAACCCCCGCTAACTATTTACAACTATTACAAAACTAAAATGAATAACTATCTAAAGACTATACAACAACTATAAGTACAACTATCTACAAGAATTGACAGGATAAGCTAGGGAGAGTGGAGAACAGCTATGCCGCGCTCCACAGTTCCAACGACCGTCAAGGGCGGTAAGAAGGAACTGAGGGGGCGCTGGGTCGGCTGGGGTATATATCCAGCGCCATGAAGGCGCCACTCCAGGGGGCTCCACAGCCGACCCACCGGGTGTTGCTAGGGTAGAAAATTCTCCGACGATCGTGCACGCGGCGCGCGCACACCTAATTGGAATCGATATGAGCAAGCACTAGAAGAAGAATCTTTATTACCCAAAGAATCCTCAGAATAGAGCAATCATCACCTCCTGTTCCTTAAACATTCCTTCCCCCGTACATGACTGTTCCTTGCATGAAAGGCAACACTTTGTTCCCCCTTCATAATCATTTGTTAGTCTTCCCTAATGGCATGGAATTGAGTAAATTTCTACTCTGGAAATACAAGTTTGTTGAATGGAATATGTGTTATTTCCATGTGCAGCACTCTCATTAAAACCAATGTAAGTTTTGAGAACAGCCTGATGGCAGGCTTGGGCTTAATGGCTGCAGAGGTAAATTGGGATCTACGGAGCATTAGCTGTTTGGAATTTTCTGTCTGATTATTGTATGTTTTCTGTCATAGAACTTCTATTTTATTCACCAGCTTCCCTCAGCTTTCAGAGTTGTGTTTTCTTGGCTTGTTTCTTTCTTGATTCTGCAGAATCTTTGTATATGGAGTGCTGGAGTTAAATTTAAAAGGTCTTTCTCCACTGCTTATCCTACTTTTGCAAAATAAATGGCCATTCCAGCAAAGTGTTGAAGTCAACGTGAGTCATTGGGCAGCAAGTTGTATGCTTGGGGCCTACGTTTTATGGTGTATTTTCCTGACCTGCTGCGACGTGCTACAAGGGCCTCTCCACAAAACTTCCCCTTAGCCTGTGATTAACCTTGTATCCAGGGCAAGTATATCCTCAGACATTAGGGACTGGAGCCTATACGTTTGTTTTCCCATTCAAACAAAGCTGATTTCTCCTAACTACTGTGGGAGGAGGCAGCACCGCTGTATTAAATGCATTTGCTGGACGTGTGTGTTTTGTTTTATATATTCCTGAAAACTATTCTACGTATATTGGTAATAGTGTCCAGGTTTTGGCTTCTTGTACTAAGTTTGGGTGAGGGAGCTATAGGTTGTAGAGTTGTCAGAGGGCTGCAGAAAATATTTTGGAAAATACCTGCCCTTTGATGTAATATGTGTTCAAAAGGCAAAAGATTTTCTCTTTTGACAGTATTTTGATGACCCCTCAGGAAAAGTAGTGTCAGCCTCGGGTGATTAGTCAGAAAAGTGAACTCCCTCAAATGCAGGGAAATCACCCTAACCTTCCCTTCAGTTTGATAGCAGGATTTTCACAAGAGATTGTGAGGAAGAGCCTCTTTGAGCATATCCCTGCTACATTTAATTCATTTGTAGAGTGAAATCTGAGCTTATATTTAATACCTCTGTACAGACCAGCCAAAAGTCAGGATTGTTCTATGAATGTTTTAATTCAGAAGTATAGCTACTTTATGTGACACTTTGGATTATAAAGTATTGCAAATGCAGCACAATCACAACTAAGGGCCAAATTCTCCTTCCTCTGACTGCTCTAGTCTTGTTGGTATCAGTGTTTTTTACACAGCTGTAATTTGGTCCTGAGTGTCTGAGTGGTCTGGATAGTAAAACTGTCAACTCCTTTGTTCCCCTTTAACTGAAACCTTATTCCTCATTCAGTGAAATCAGTGTAAGGGAGTTTGCTGTTAAGTGATGACCATATGAGGAGTTGGCACAGCCTGATTATTTACACAAGCAGGTATTTGTAGGGTGTATATATTGTCCTCTTTTCCTTTTGTCATTTGAATTACTTTTTCATATAAGTGACATATGAAAGATGTCAATGTCTATGTCTTAGTGAAAGACATGGAAGAGTTTGGATAAACAAGAATACTTGGTCTGGAGGTTCAGTTAGAGCAGGGGTCTCAAACACGTGGCCCGCGGGGCTCTTCCCTGCGGCCCGCCAAGCTCCCCGCGCACGCCCCCCCCCGGGTTATTTTATGTGGCAGCTAAGCTCCCTGCTCGCTGCTCCCCAATGTTTGGGGCCGGGTCTCTCCCCTGGCCCCGCCTGCTGCCCCCGCGCATCTACGCTGAGTGTCCCCCGGGCTCACTTGCTGCCCCCTCACCGCCCGGAGCCTGCAGCTCATGCTGACTCCACTCCACGCATCACCTGCTGCTGCAGGGTCCTAGTGCCCCCCTCCACTATGGCCAGGGCAGGCTGCCCTTCTGTCCTAGTCCTGAGCCTCTCCAATGCCCCAAACCCCTCATCCACCGCCCTCACCCCTGCACCCCCTCTTATCCCCAAACTCCATCCCAGAGCCTTCACCCCCCACCCCAGCCCGGAGCCTGCACCCAGCACCCAAACGCCATCCCAGAGCCTTAGGCAGGTGGGGGTGGAGTTTGGGGGGGGGGGCAGGTTCTGGGCATCACCAAAATTTCTACAAACCTGCCACCCTTGGAAGAAGCAGAGCAGGGGTGGAGTGGTGGTGCAGCCCAGTGCAGTGGGGGGGCTTTAACAGAAATAAATCTAACTAAGTGCGTGTTTTGTCCTTTGAGTGAGGTGCATTACTGTTGGTGGCGCTTAGCACTTTCCAGGAGGGAGGGGGAGGAGCAGGGAGCCGCGCGCTTAGGGGAGGAGGTGGAGAAGAGACAGGGCAGGGGCAGGGCCTCATGGAAGGGGGTGGAGTGGGGGCAGGGCCGGGGGCAGCGAGGGGGGGTGTCAGTGATGCGGCCCTTGGGGCCAATGCACTAGTCCTCATGTGGCCCTCGTGGTCATTTGAGTTTGAGACCCCTGAGTTAGAGCCACTCTCTGTAAAAGTACTTAAGTTTCTATCTTCTGAGTATATGATGAAAACCATTTATTCATTATGGGTAAAAATTTTCAAAAGCGATTTGGGCACTTAAGCTCCTAATTTTCATTGAAAGTCAAAGGGACTTAAGAGCCTAGCTCACTTCTGAAAACTGAACTTAAATGCTTTTGAAAACTTTACCCTATATGATTTGCTAACCAGTCACTACCATGTGCCAGTACAGAAAGGGAAAAAAAATTCACCATTTCAGAAAATGGAGTATGTCTCCACACTAAGATTTATCTTTAAGCAAAGAAACAGGTACATACCTAGTTAAAACTACGAGGATCAGAAACCATACGTGGTGTACAGCATTAAGCTGCAAATGTACTATATGCACACTTCTGTAGTATCTTGAGGCTTGCCTTCTACCAGTGCCGTTACATAACATTTCCACTCCCTCTAGTGAAATATCAGAATGTGACTTATATAGAGAACTTTCAGACAGGAATAAAAGGTAACCCTTGTTTGGCATGAGTTTAGCTCATGGCAGTATTGTCTGATATGGCCCTGTCCTGTCACTATTCGAGAGCATTGCATTTCCTGTGTGAACGCCCTTCTCTAATTCTGTCAGTCTGACAAGATGGATGCAAAACAGCAACGCTCCATTCGCGCCTCAGTAGCGTCTCACAAACACTCCGCCTGGGCTGCCTGGTGGCTTTTTCTTCATTTTCTTTTTTTCTTTGCCTAAATCAGAGGCAGCCTCCCCTTCCTAAAAAAAAAATATAAAAGCCATTAAATTGCAGTCACTCACCTACACCTGCTTCCCTAGCAAGGGAGGATTTTAAACCACAAACTCCTTTGAACAGTCACAAAATGCTGTCTTACAGGATAAGAAATATAGTAATAGAGGATCATGGCTTATTCTAACACCCAGTTATTGAGCCTGTCGTTTGGAAAACAAGCCACTGGAATGACCTGTTTCTTATATCTCACTTTTCTTTCCTCCTCTCCCTCCAGCCACCCTGCCAGCAATGTCTTCACCGCTAACTAGCTGGTCTGATCTGCCTGCCCCCTGCTAGGTGAGGAATAAAGCCAATAGAGGTGCCATCTCCCTATTAGACAACACTCCCTTTCTGGGATAGATACATCTACAGCTCATAGATGTTCAGCTTCCTGCTCCTGTCATGTGTTTTAAGAGAGGGCTGAAGACTTGAAAAAGTGTCGTGATGCAAACTGAACAGAACTTTTATTTCAGCTATGGTATGGTTCAGTGCTGTCCGCAGGGCACCGAGAAGGCTGCAGAGTATACTGTAAGTGCCACAGATATAACACTTCATTCTGAGCAGTCATTAATACTTTGGTGTTTGTCCTTAACAACCAAGTCTCAGTTTCAAACCCAAGCTTGTTCTTTTCATTAGAGGCACTTAAAATACTATAGGCATTTGGGAACTTTCTCAAAAATTACCTGTTTTTTTGTTTTTTCTTTAAGCGAGAAGGTCCATTGCTGAGTGGGGGCAACAGGGACGTTTGTGTGGCACTCAGAGATTGCATTATCTCTGCGTATCCCAGTGACTGAAATAGAACTGGGGCCTTAAGCAGTTTTTATTAAACCAGCGCATTCACCCAGCCCCTCAATGTTAGTGGAGCCTGAAATACCCCTGAAAGTTGAGTCAGGTCTATATCAAAATGAAATATTAGCAAGAATATCAATTTCACCGGTAGCGTTTTGACATTTTGATTCATGAGGCTATGGATAAGACAAAGAATACAAATGTGGTACTTTAGTCAAGGTACAGCATGCCAGCATTTACAGGGTCAGACAAGATGCTAGCAATGCTGCCCTGGTTTACTGCTGTACTTGGGACTGTCTCGGTTGCTATCTACGTTGGTTTAAGTCTGGAGCCAAGCAGGAGGAGATGGGAAATTCCAAAGATGAAAGCTCAATCGCTCACCTCTGACGTGGGTTAGAGGCGGCAGAGTTCTCTAGTGGAGCATAGCAGCGTGAAACCAGAAAGGACCCCTCAGTCTGGTACAGAGGTGGATTTGAAAATGAATCTGCCTCAGTGGAAGAAGTTCCCGCTCCCCTGTCTGAGAAGCTATTGAAGTGGCTACCCCTGTTAAACTGCAGCTCAATTGTGCCCTTTCAGAGAACTGATATAAGGGAGTAAAATACACCCCTCGTAGCTGTGTTGAGTTAAATGGACTAATACAGCTGCTAGAGTAGCCCCAGGTTTTCCAAAACTCCCTGGTAAGCTGGTGTCCTAGCCCATGCTCTGGGGTTATGTCATGGAAGCAGAAAGTGGTGGCTTTTCAGCAGCACTGGGGGGAGGGGGAGCAGGCAAGGAGAGGAGTTTATATAGGATGCAAAGGTCGGGGCAGTGTGTGGGGGCAGCTGTGGGTGGGGGAGAGAAGTGGGGAAGCAGCCATGAAGGGGAAGGCAGGGGGAGGGCATGAGAGGAGTAGAAGCAGTCATGAAAAGAGTAGGGTTGAGCGAAGCTAGTTGAAGAGATGTGGGATTCGCTATGAGCTAGAAAGCATGGGGATTAGTGAGAAATGGGACAGTTATGAATGCAGGTTATGCAATGGGGTGAATGCAGTTATCAATGGGGCCTGTGGCATAGTGAGATTGAAGGGGACACAGATTAGGGTTGGGCACAGACATGGAGCAATTTTATAGCCATCGGTGGCTATGACATGAGTGGGATTTCCAGGTGAGAGGGTATCCACATAAAACCCACTCCTTCTTAATTGCCTAGTCTTGCTGCCAGTCTCAACAGAGGCCCATGGAGACTCAGCTAACGTCTCACCATGAGAAACAGTGGGCAGCTCCAAGTTAGGGCTGAGGCCTGGGACAGAGCAGTGTGGGAAAGCTTCTGCTGCTGCAGTCTGTGCAATATCTGCCGTGCGGGTAAATGAAGAACTTGGTCTCTGATGCTGTTAATCAGGCATCAGCATGAAATTGCATATTGATGCATAAGATTAGGGTGCTGGTGAGTTGAGACCACTAACTACCATGTGGACAAAAACTTCTCATTGTTTCCTTGTGATTCCCCATCTGTCTGGATCCACTTGTTGTCTCTCTCTTATAGATCGATTATAAGCTCTTTCGGGCAGGGACTGTCTTTGTTCTGTGTCTGTGCAGTGCCTAGCACCACTGGGTCCTGATCCATGCCTCACAAGCCTAGGTGCTACAATCTACAAATAATATTATAGAAGCCATAATGAATTAAATGTGACATACACAATAACTGAACATTTCTAACTGCAATTGTGATGTAATATTAGCCTCTGGCCAGAAGATGACAGTGGAAGAATTAAACCAGGGGTTCATTGATCTATGTGGAACTCTGCTGGCAAGTTTCAGGCAAGGCTCTGTGCACACAAAACAATAGTGAAGCTAGAAATGGGTAGTACTTAGCCCTTCAGTCCCTGGGGATGAGAGTCCTTTATTCCGCCTTAGCCAAACAGGAGAGGTGGGAGCTGGGAATGTGCCTGTGGTCTATTTAGTTTACCCTATTCCTGACCCTTCAGTTCTCATTTCTTTGCCGAATGTTGTATTGAAAATGCATAACTCCTCTATAGTGGTGGGAGGCAGATGGAGATTTAAGCTGCCTGAATGGGGAATGCTGGGGCTTTGGCTACCTGAGAAGGCAGATTTGGGATTGTGCAGTAAACACATTATCTTGGTTTTTCTGCTACACTAGTGAAATAGTTAATGTGAAATTTAAATTGCCATCATTGGCTTCAGAGTTAAGACATGGGAGCAGTTCACACCTGACTTAGCTAGTGTAGCAGGCTGTCTACATGCTCCAGAATATAACACTGCATTGATTTATACCAGAGGTGGGCAAACTACAGCCCGCAGGACCACCCTGCCCGGCCCCGGAGCTCCCAGCCCCTCCCCCGCAGCCTCAGCTCACTGTGCCGCCAGCACTATGGTGGGGAGCGGGGCGGTTAGATAAGGGGCAGGAGGTTCTGGGGCGCAGTCAGGGGATGGGGAATGGGGGAGTTGGATAGGTGTGGGAGTCCCAGGGGGCCTGTCAGGGTAGGGGTGTGGATAGGGGTCAGGGCAGTCAGTGGACAGGGAGGGTTGGATAGGGGGTGGGGTCCCAGGGGGGCCTATCTATCTCAAAGCTGGAAGAGACCTTGAAAGGTCATCAAGTCCAGTCCCCTGCCTTCACTAGCAGGACCAAGTACTGTCCCTGACAGGTTTTTTTTGTCCCCTGCTGGTCCCTAAATGGCCCCCTCAAGGATTGAACTCACAACCCTGGGTTTAGCAGGCCAATGCTCAAACCACTGAGCGATTAGGGGCAGGGGGTCCCAGAACGGGGCGGTCAGGAGACAAGGAACATAGGGGGTTGGATAGGTCGGGAGTTCTGAGGGGAGCAGTCAGGGGGTGGGAAGTGAGAGGGGGTGGATGGGGGTGGGGGCCATGCTGTTTAGGGAGGCACAGCCTTCCCTACCCAGCCCTCCATACAGTTTCAAAACCCCGATGTGGCCCTCGGGCCAAAAAGTTTGCCCACCCCTGACTTATACTCTGTTTTTGTGGAAAGGTTTTCTTTACCTGCAGGGCTAGAAACTATGGGGAAGAAAGCAGGGATTGTGGACCAGAGTTCTGTAGCAAGGGGTGGATTCTGTGGTATATGCCAGGGCTCTCACATAATTGTCTGTTGTTGTTGGGGAGGAGGGGAGTTGGCTTTTTTCCCCACACTTTCTGAAGCAGCCTGTGGGGCAATTATCATGTACCAGAGTTCCATGTTGTTCATATCTAGGGGGTTGGGCCCAGGCCTATGGCCAATACTAACGTCAAGGAAGATAGCTGTGCACCTGTCCGGCTACAAATGGTGGCTGTAAAGAAGAGCAATCCTTCCTGTCTGAGCATCCTCTTTGCTCTTTGGAGGTGCTGACCCAGGTGGACACAACAGATGCTGCTGGTGTCTTTGCGGCAACTGAGCTATATGTTGCTAATGAACCTTTTACCTTTTCATGTTGTTTTTCACACATTCCCCAAAGCAGTCACCTGAGGGCAGACACTCACCCCAGAGGTGGTGGGTGTGAGCTGCAGTTTCTCCAGACACTCTTTGAGGTGGCTTGTCTCTGCTCGGTATTCATCCAGCTGACGCTCCAGCTTCTCTCGACGGACTCGCTCGTATTCCAGCTGGGCCTCCAGCTCTCTAATCATCCTGCCAAACGCAAAAATCAGGCAAGCCAAGTCTGATGAAATGCTGTTAACTATGTCAGCTCCTGCCTCTGTTACTCTGTGGTGGCCCAAAAGGAGGGTGCAGGCACTGTCCTGCTGCTACAGGGCAAGATAGCTTATGGGGGCCTGGGGGTGATACACCTGGAACTGCCCTTCCTGCTGCTCCAGGAAGGAGTACAGGGTCCCCAGCACCTGCTGCCAACACCAGCATAAATACAGGAAGGCCACATTCCAAACCTTGGTGGCCTTTTATCAGCTCAGATGATTATTTAAGCACCAATAGCGTGCTCTGTGTTGTAAAAGAGTTCGAGGGAGACATGCTCCCTGCTCTGATGAGTGTGAAATCTCTTTGGGACTATGGAAAAACACTACATACATTAGCCAGTGCCTGACCTCACACCATGGGGAACTCTAAATTGGAATCCTACTCAGCTACCGCACTAGGTGGGGAGAAGAGAGAGAAATTCTTTGCTGCTGTAAGAAGCCAGGTCTACATAGATGTAAGCTGGGTCTGAATGAACTCTCCCCTGACATCTAGTGATGAGCTGGGGACGAAGACTTCAGGAACAGACCGTATTTGCATAGACACACCTACTCCAGCTAGGTATGCAGCCGATGGAGCTGCTTTGCAAAGTGATCAGTTTTAACTAGTGGGGAGTTACAAATCACTTTACATAAGGACAGCCATACTGGGTCAGACCAAAGGTCCATCTCGCCCAGCATCCTATCTTCTGATAATGGCCAATGCCAGCTGCCCCAGAGGGAATGAACAGAACAGGTAATCATCAAATGATCCATCCCCTGTTGCCCATTCCCAGCTTCTGGCAAACAGAGGCTAGGGACACTTCAGATCATGGTTTTACATCTCTGCCCCTCCTGGCTAATAGCCATTGATGGACGTATCCTCCAGGAACTTATCTAGGTTGGGGTTGTTGTTTTTTTAAACTGTGTTATAGTCTTGGCCTCCACAACATCCTCTGACGAAGAGTTCCACAGATTGAATGTGCATTGTGTGAAAAAATACTTCCTTTTGTTTGTTTTAAACCTGTTGCCTCTTCATTTCATTTGATGACCCCTGGGTCTTGTGTTATGTGAAGAGGTAAATACACTTCCTTATTTACTTTCTCCACACCAGTCATGATTTTATAGACCTCTATCATATCTCCCCTTAGGCGTCTCTTTTGCGAGCTAAGAAGTCCCAGTCTTATTAATCTCTCCTCATATAGCAGCCGTTCTGTACACCTAATCAATTTTGTTGCCCTTTCCTGAACCTGTTCCAATTCCAATATATCTTTTTTGAGATGGGGTGACCAGATCTGCACACAGTATTCAAGATGTGAGTGTACCATGGATTTATATAGAAAGCATATATTTATAGTGAAAGCACTGAAGTATTGAAAGCAGGAGTAATGAAATGTTATTCTTATTGTACGAGTAAAGGGCAGCAGAACTGTACTTAACCTGCCCTTGATTGGGGGGGGTTACCCTAAATTGAACCTCACTTGCTAAGCAGGGGGTAGGGATGATAAACCCAGTGAAGTGGAAAGAGAGTTGGGACAGGTGTTTCTACCTGGTAATGTTGGCTCTCCCTCAGGAGTTTGACACCAGTTGACCCTCCTCTCATCTCTGCACTGTTTAAAGACAGAACTGATTAGACTCAGTTGAGAATCCTTGTTTTGTTCTGTGATCACTGAAGCTGAAATCACTTAGGCTATGTCTACACTAGAGCCCTTACAGTGTCACAGCTGTACCGATGCAGGTGCACTGCTGTCAGATCTCTCATGTAGCTGCTCTATGTCGACGGGAAAGAGCTCTTCTGTCAATATAATAAAACCACCCCCAACGAGTGGCTGTAGCTACGTCGGCAGGAGAAGCTCTCCCACCAACACAGCGCTGTGCATAGTAACATTTATGCCGGCGAAACTTATGTTGCTTGGGGATGTTTTTTCCCCACACCCTTGAGCGACATAAGTTTTGCCAACATAAGTGATAGTATAGACATAGCCTTAGACCGGCTGTGGGACAATGGGTGGGGTGAAAGACTGGACAGCCTGCTCTAGCAGTGAGATTCCTCACTACCTGCTGACATCACGGAGAGCTGGGTTAAGTGGTGGAACCTCAGAACATGACAAGGCAGCGGAGAGTGGTGGCAGCAGGAGGTCGGCCAGCAGAGGCAGAGACTGACAGTCGTGACAGAGACTAGCTAACAGCAGCAGGCAGTGACAGCAGAGTGAACTGTGGCGGTGTCAGGCATTGCTCCATACCTTCCCCTCACCCCACCCCAGGATGGGAGGTGAACTCACATGAACACACCGCTGAACTCTGGGTCTTTGCTGACCAAGGACAGCAACTGTGGGTGGGGTGGAGGGAGACAGGAGGAACATTTGGATGTCAGACTTTCACACCACAAGGTGAGAGACTGAGGCAAAGGACACCGCCCAATGTAGTCTGGGGTGGGTGTTTGCCCATGGTCATGGGGTTTTGAATTGTGATTGTGGGGTTTTCTCAAATTAATGCTGGGTTCCTTTTCCCTTTTTATTAAAAGTTTTCTTTGCTATACACAGCCTCAGTGCCTATGAGAGGGGAAGTACTGACGCTTAAAGGCAGTTGGGGGTCGTGGTTGGTTTTCCAGATTGCTGGGTGGGGGCTCAAGATGGTTCTATTTTCTGTGGTTAGGAGAAACGCCTAGACATTGAACCTGGCCCTTGTTGCTACCAATGCCACCTGGCAGAAGGGTTACATAGGTAAAGACTAAATCACGTTCATGGGTGATAAGTCACTCAGAACCTACGGCTGTCATCACAGGCCCGAGCTGAAGGACAATAACCCTTAGCTGGCAGCAGACTAGTACTAAAGTTTATACTCAACATAGACCAACCACTAGAGGGCAACATCATCCCATACACTGGAGCAGACCCGACAGCCTGTAGAGCAGTGTTACCCAAACAGTAGATTGCAGGAAGGGTCTAGGTCAGGAGTGGCCAAACTTACTGACCCTCTGAGCTGCATACAACAATCTTCAGAAGTTCAAGAGCCTGCCGGGATTTGGGGCTTCAACCCCTCACCTGCTGAAGTACGAAGCCCCGGCACATGCACCCCATGGGGCAGAAGCCCTGAGCCCCCCCTCTCGGCTCAGGAGAAGCCCCTACCCCACCCCCCCACTGCAAGGCGGAGGTCCCGCCCCCCCCCCCCCCCCGGTAGGTGGAGAAGTGGGGGGGCCTTCTGCGAGCCACACTTTAACAGTAAACGAGCCGCCTGTGGCTCACAAGCCACAGTTTGGCCACCCCTGGTCTAGGTGTTGCTCTCCCTGTGTGCTCTCACTTCGCGTTGGGAGTGGGACTGGGCAGCAGGAGTGCGGAGGAAGTGCCTCCAAGGCATGCAGAGGGCAGAGATAGGCTGCTGACTGTCCTATCACTGGCTCTGGCCCCTTCCTCTGCGCAGCTGCTGCCCGCATCCCGCTGCTCTCACTTCCCCTGGGCAGCAACAGCAGGGAGGAAGCAGCCGGAGCCAGCGAGTGGATAGTCAGCAGCCTGGTAGCAATCACGACCCAGCTGCTGGGGGACCACAGGAACGGGTGGGGCTGGGGGAAGCCGAGCAGAGGCCTTGGAGGCTAGGCTGGAGTAGGAAACAGGGGTAACGATGGATCCCCAAAAGAGACAAAATGCCATTGATGGGTTGTCTTAGTAAAAAGTTTAGGAGCCTTACAAGTACGTGCCAGGCTGCATGCTCAGCTCCTGGCCACAACTAACAGGACAAGAAAAATAACTGCAGAACCCAAGGGTTCGTACAAAATGGTGAAGGTTCTTCCAAACTGGTTCCTTAAACAATGGGCGCTCAGGTGGCAGATCTTGCATAGCAGTAGATGGTTCCCTTAAACTGTTTCCAAGCCTAAAGCTAAACCCCAAATAAGGAAGAGATTCGAAGATGAACCACAATGTGTATGTGGTTTACTATTGGTGAAGCTGCAGCAAGAGCTACTAAGCAATCCCTTTTTCAGTTTAGACATTCACATTTCATATCCTATTGTTCTTATTGTGACCAGCTGTCTAATGTCAAACTGAAACGTCCGTGTCTGAGTCTGTTCTCCCTCATGCCACCATAATCAACACAATCACACTGGGGTAAGTTAGAAACACACAGGCTCTGTAAATTTAAACAGAAGAAATATAGTAAGTATTATCCCCATTTTACAGAAGGAAGTACTGAGAGTTTGCCTGCCTGTCAGGTATGCGGAGCATCCAGAGCTCCCACTGAAATCAAGAGAAGTGCAGATACTCAGCACGTCTGAAAATCAGGCCATAAGTGACTTGCTCTGCCACTGTGATATTTGAGGCAGGTATCCTGATGCCAAGTGCCTTGCTGACAAGTGTTGAACAGAAGGAGCCAGATTGTTGCCAAGTCTGTATGCTGACAAGGGAAAACAATGAGCTTTAGGATGAACTATGGCCTGAGTGGCTCCTTTGCTTGCCTATTTCACCCCAACTATTTATAAAACAAAACGTTTAAAATGTGCGAGTGGGCACGGAAAAGCCATTGGAGTGAATTCAGTGCTCATGAAAAGCCAGGGATCAACAGCCCTGGAGAATAAAGGTCACTGGCCATGGGGGCAATAGCAAGGGCAAGCTGCTCGGCCAGTGTGTCTTGGAACATCCATGGAGGAATCCTTTGTGTGGAGACAGCATAGTCTCCCTGTGCCCACTCAGTCCTTGGTTACTCTGCAGATATTGTCAGCAAACGAGCCAATCAGTGCAGTTGTAATGGGGGCTTTTGTGATGTGGATGCAACTGGACTGAAACCACAAATCCATTTTTCACAAGCCAAACAAGATAGTCATGACTTTTCGGTCACTACCAACCTTGGGTGGATGGATTTGAACACTGACTTAGAGCTGAAAAGGGACCCTGTTAGCAGTCTCTTGAGTCATATCCTTTAAAGTTTTAAATTAATACTTCTAATCCCACTGGTGACATCTTTTGCTCCCCCCAAAGCAACAGAGTCTCTGCCAGCCCTGCTGTCCATCTGCTATCCTGCTGTAAGTTAGTTCTTTCCCAAACACGCACCTTTTATCAGCGACTAACAAGAGACATTGGCTCAGGGATGCCAACAGACTGTAACAGAAAGAGAGAGAGAGAGAGAGAGAGAGACAGTGGCTCCGCAGGGACTCAGGCCCAGATTTTAAAGATAATTAGGCACTGCATCGCACCTGGGACATAGGATCCTAAGAGCCTAAGTCACTTTTGACAATGACACTGAGTGGAGCAATGCGTAACTACCTTTAAAACTCTGGGTAAGTAACCAGGTGTCCAGGAGGAAGTTGAAATAATCTACAAAAAGTGACACCGCCATTTAATATTCCAAAATCATAGCAAGACAGTATTGCACTTCCTTTAAACTCAGGACATTTAAAAGAACATTTCTGTACAGTAATGAGACACTGGGGAATTAGGTAAACATTATGGAAGTGGCTATAAGCCCACGTATGCCTTTGCTGAGGTTTTCTTAGACCTAGTAGCCATCTGATAAGTTCTTAACCATAGGTTCTGCATTTAAAACATAATAAATAAATACAATAATAAGTAACACTAATACGTTGCACTCGTCTAGCTCCTTCCATCCATGGATCTCCACAGATTTTACAAACGTTACAGAGTTAATTAAATCTTACTTTTCAGCCTCCCTTTCTTCTTTCTTCTTCTTCCTCTCCTCTACAGTTATTCCTCCCAGCTGTTTGTAGTTGCTGTAGGCAATTTCTAGAAGTTGCCGAAGTTCTTCAATCTTTTGGTAGGCTCTTACTGCAAGACAGTTCTCTGGGTAACTAACATGAGGATGTGCGTGAAGATGCTGGGTTTTCTGAATGTTGGGAGATGTTTTTTGGCAGTGGGATCTATTAGACTGTGGAACAGCCTCTCACGAAAGGTAACAGAATTGCCATTACTGAATACATTTAAAACTACATCTGACACATCACTCAAAAAAATACTGTAAGGAACAATCCTGTGCTGGCTTTCCAGAGATGGACTAGATTTGCCTAAATTATCTTCTGTTCTAACTTCCATGATTAAAATATTTTTCTTGATTGCCACAATATATTTTAAAGCTCATTGGTACTGACAAAAGATTCTGCAGCCGTAGGGAGCAACTCTGCAACTACAAATATTTTATCCTAGGATTCTCATTCCTTCCGACCTGTCCAAGAGAAGAAACAGTAAAGAGAGACAGAACTTACTGCGGGCGTCTCTTTTTTTTGCTTCATCCAGAATTAAATCTTCCGTGGTGTCTGTGCTCCCTTCCACGCCATGTCTGTCGAAAAACCTTACATCGCTGTCATCTAATTCTTCATCAGAATCGTCTCCCATTGCCCGTCTCAGAAGCTCCACAGCTGCCACCTGGGCGAATCTGCACACCACAGTCAATAGTTCATATCCAGTGAAATACACACGCACTTCTGAAAACGCCGCCCGAGTTCCACTGCTGATTAGATCACACACACTTGAATATATGTCCAATAGCAGCAGCCCCCACGTGTTCTAAAATGGTTTTTGCACCATTTTGATGAGGCTACACTTTTGCCTCAGTAATATCCTGTGGCAGTTAGTCGCACAGTTTAATACGTTGTGCAAAATTGTATTTCCTTTTCGTTATTTTAAATTTATTTTGACTTTTAATTTAATCAAATAAGCACCTGTGTTATATTTAAGGGTAAACAGGAGTGCCTAGCTGGCCGCCTGCAGTGTAATTTTTTTGTGTACCTCTATCATGTCTCCTCTCAATCTTCTCTTTTCTAAACTAAACAGGTCTCATCTTGCCTGTAGTGGAGTGGCTGCCCCACTCCAGTAAAGAGGGGTTAAAAGCAGCCCTGGAGAGGGCTGTGGCTCTGAAAGGTAGGCTGGTTGGAAAAGCAGCCCCAGCTGTGGCCAGCTTAATCAGGGCCCAGCCGGCCCTTGTAAGAGGGCTGTGGGCCAGAAGGAGTCACTCTCTCTCTAGCTCCTGAGAGAGAAGGACCTGGCTGCCTGGGAGCTGAGCAGGGTACCTAGGGTGGAGCAGTGCTGGGGAAGGGCAGAGGGAGCTGGGGAGCTCCAGCCTAATAAAACCCCAGGCTGCAGGCCTTGCTAAAGGCCTACAAAAGGAACTGGGGCAGCTCTGAGATAGGCAGAGGCAGCTGGTCCAACCTGCCCTGCCGATGATGAGTGGTTTATAGACTGCAGTCTGCCCCAGTGAGCAGGGGCTAGATGGTGACTGGCAGTAGCCACTGAGGCAAGGTGGGGCTAGAGGGTTGGGGGTTCCCCTGGGTGGGGAGACCCAGAGCAAGGGGGTACTGTGGTGGGCAGAACCCCTGAGCAAAGGGCACCAGGGTCCGGGAGGGACACAGGGGCCAGCGGCAGGGGAGACGCTGGCAGAGGGCACTCTGGGCTGGAAGAGCTAATTCCCAGGACGACCAGCAGGAGGTGCCGCGCCGGTGAGTTGTCGCCCCGCCACATTGCCTTATACAGAATTTGACCCATCTCTAGTTACAATAGGTATATAAATACCCTCAGTAAAACCCTTTGCAACAGCAGTAGAGCCAAAAGGCTGTTATAACCCAAAGTTGAAATTCATGGGCTTGATTCTGCTCTCATCTACACCAATGTAAATCAGGAGTAACACTACCTGAAGTCAACAGAGTTACAGTGGTATAAAAGCAGTGAGTGCAGAATCAGTCCCTATACAAATAAATTACAGCTCAGAGATCTGAACTGCTACCTCTTGGCTACATCCTTTGGAGTCTCTCCAGCTTCATTTGTAATGTCACAATCAGCTCCCATTTCAATCAACCATTGCAAGCAGCTTAAGTGTCCTTGTCCAGCAGCTAAGGAAAAAGAATATGTACTAAAGTCAATTATACACACTTTTATTTAAAAATGCCTTTTCCCTAACATGACATGACACTCCTTAAAGTATGAATAGTTTATACATGTCACTAGGAACCTATGATGGAAATACCAGTTTATAATGGGCCAAATTCTACCCCAGAGTATAAGCCTGTTTTTATTTTCATTTCCTCTTTTAGGTAAAATAAATGTTATGGGCCGAGCCTCAGTTCTGTAAGTGATGCAGCTGTACTGAAGTCAGGAGAAAGTTCGGGCCCTGTAGCTATCAGCCTGGAGTCTGATCTCATGGTGCCTCCTGAAGGTACACTACCTAGGCTCATCCACTACAGGCTGGTCTGTTTGGTTCTTATTATCTGGAGTCCCCAGGTATGTTCTCAGCTGCGTGAAGTATTATGGCTTCTGTAACACTGGGCATCCATGAAAGGTTCCATACAGTATCCTAAGGATGAGTGCTGAATGGACAAGAGCTTTGATTGCCTGGGAGAGAATTCTGTAACTGGCTCATGGCTCTTGCAATGCAGCATAACATGAAGCTGCAGATCTACCATATGTTCTAAAACGATGGCGTGGTATTTTATGTTACTTACGGGTACCTTATTTATCTGCTATGCCTCCTGGTTATGATTAGGCCCAGATCCTCAAAGGCATTGAGGTGCCTAACTCCCATTAATTTCA
>NW_020664448.1:8769638-8779753 GCF_002925995.2 Terrapene triunguis | reverse complement strand
CTATGGTCTGACACTATTTGTACTCTTTGATCGAATAACAGTGTTATTTTTTATGGTTGGTCTTCGATGTTTTTGTTGTTAGAAAAATAGACATGAAATTAGATTAATCTTCTGCTTGTTGTAAATAACTACACTATGTATGTAAAATATAAATAAGGTGAATTAAGCTCACACTTTGGAGCTTCCGGTCAGGTGGCACCTTGACCCCAGAAGTAATACCCCCATGGGGTGGAACTTCCGGTGACAGGTGGGAGGGACCAAGGGGTTAAGGGGCGGGGCTTAAGGGGTCAAGGAGCGGGGTTAGGGTTTGATTGACGGTAGGGCCCTTATACTACTATCCTATTACCCCTGTAATAGCTAAAACATTATACCAGTTCAAGCACGACTAATAGATTCATAGATTCATAGATTCTAGGACTGGAAGGGACCTCGAGAGGTCATCGAGTCCAGTCCCCTGCCCGCATGGCAGGACCAAATACTGTCTAGACCATCCCTGATAGACATTTATCTAACCTACTCTTAAATATCTCCAGAGATGGAGATTCCACAACCTCCCTAGGCAATTTATTCCAGTGTTTAACCACCCTGACAGTTTGTATTTCATATAAGTAAATTCTTGCCATGTGTAAACTAAAGGAACAATCTAACAAACTAAGCACAGCCTTCCCCTCCATGCAAATTCTAGGAGGCTCTGCAGCAAAATGCCTGCTGCATAAGGCCAGAATTCAAGGGGTGACATCATGGCTCCATTGAAGTCAATGAGAGTTTTGCCATTGGCTTCAGCGGAGTCAGGATTTCACCCAAGCAGTTGCAGAGTTTCCCAGGGAGAGGTGAGTTTAACATATATATGCTTAATGTTAGGTACAGATTATTATATTGTAGGTGGGGCTGGTAGCACTGCCTATTCCCTATCATCAAGGTGGCCTGACACTTCTTATTATAAGATCCTCTTTTCAGTTGCTTATAACTTTGCCGAACTTTAACCATTTAGGCTGAAATTTTCCATGCCAGGAATCTGCCTCAGGCTGATTTTTTTTTTTTTGTCATTTAATTTCAGCCAAATTATGTTGTTTTTCCCATTTAAAAAATTCTGTTAAGGTTTTCTTTGAAAAGGCCTAGCACTCCCACACTTTGGAGCAGGGATTTGAAATTAGGCAGGTGGGTGGCCTTTGTGTCAGGATATGCCTTTTGCCATCCCTGCCTTGTTCTAACCACTCCCCTTCCCTCCTCCCCCCGAATTTGGCCAAGTTATAAGCCTCTGAAAAATCGCAGTTTGCACATGCTCAGTAGAGACTTCTTAGATTTTAGCAGCTAAGTTCCCTGAAGATTCATACTGGGCATGCTCCCATCCAGGGCTGAGCAGGACTTTCCCTGCAATTGCAGCTCTGGGCTGCTGCAAGCCATGCTGATTCTGGCTCCAGATACCTGAACTGAGAGACTGTTTCTCCTGTGCTCTCAGTGACTCCCCATCATTGGGCCACGGCAATGTACAAGAGGAAGCTGCCTGATTCAAATGCAGAGGGGACAAGAACGAGATCTGGAGAAGGGCAGTAGGAGTCGACTGGGACAAGGAGCCTGGGAGGGGAGATGAAGATTGGCTGGGCCAAGAGACTGGGAAAAGGAGCTGGCAGGGGATGACACTGATATTTGATGAGGCGCCTGGGGAGGGAGACTGGGGCTAAGAGCAGGGAGCCAGTGGGAATGTGTGTGGGGTGGGTGAGTGGAGGTTTGGGTGGGGAGAGAGACAGATCAGAGGAAGACCAGGTGATGGAAGACTGGGACTAGCTGGACAAGGGGACTGGACATTGTGGGGAAACTGGGACAGGTATGCTACTGACAGAAAAAATGGAATATTTCACTGTAAAGTCCATTATTGTAAAGAAAAATCATTTCTTTACAATGAAGGGGTGAGACTTGGAGCTTTTTTAGACAAACAGTGTGTGACAAGATGCAGCGTAAATCTACCTCGCACTTGCCTGCCATGCACTAACTGTCCGTGTGAGCCCTGCCACCATGCACTAAAAAGTTCCTAATGCTCTTTGATCTACTTCTGTCTCAAAGCAGAGCAGATCATAGTGCACTAGGGAATTTTTAGTGCGCAGCAGCAGAGTCCATATGGGCAGTGAGTATGCAACATGCTGGTGCGACGCAGATTTACACCCCAGCATACTGTGCATTAAATGTTCATCTGGACAAGTCCTAGGACCTGCTGGGCAAGGAGACTGGGACTAGGATGAGACACCTGAGAAATGGAGACTGAAACTTCGTACTTGATGAGAATGGGACTTGGATGAAGAGATAGAATTGGGACAAAAGTAGATGGGCCAGAATCTGATCTCAGTCAAATGTAAATCGGAAATAACTCCATTGAAGTCACTGGGGTACTCCAGACTTATTCCAGTGTCACCGAGTTCAGAAAATGGCCCAATAGTTGCAACTTGGGCTATAGGAATGGAAAAGTGCCATAGAATATGTTTGATGAAACTCATCACTGGTTGCCATTACAAAAAGTCAGCATTAGCTAACAATTACCAGGCATCAGTGTTACAGATAACATAAATTCCCCCAATTCTTAGAAGATAACTGTGGCAACTGTGTGAAATCTGTTAGCAAATATTTCTAATGTAGATGATTTCTCATATGCTAAATATTCACATAACAGAGCAACTAAAAGCCAAAAGTTAGAGCTGTAGACTTCCCCCTCCCCCCCAAGGTACCTGGAAGATTTCCATTGTTATCCACGTCATTTATAGTAGCTCCCCATCTAATAAGAAGCTGCAAACAACCCAAGCGGCCATGAAAAGCAGCATAATGAACTGGCTTCCAGTCATTCCTATCTGAAACATTTGCATCCTAGAATGAAAGAAGCAGGTTCATTTATTTAGTTCCTTTATGTTTCAGTGGAAACAACATGTACATCAGAGATCACATTTGTAAATAGAAATCAGGTATTTACAGTAGGTGACCAAAACAGTTATGAAAACCTATATAATTTTTAAGTTACTTTAAATAAAGATGCTATGAACAAATGATTCTCATTTATAGGCATATAGATACATACTTCCCCTATGTTTTTTTGTTTTATTTAAAAAATTAAAAACACACACATTATATATATAACATTTTTGACATACTCTGGCCATGTTGCTGCTCACAATATGTTAGATATAAATTTGTATTTTTTTAAGCTAAAAAATATCAAGATTGAAAAAGATCATGATAATAAAAGCTTCTGATCTCTATTTAACTGTCACTATCAGCTAATGAAATGTTCTACTTTTCCAAAATATTCATGCTTTCTAAATTCTTGGATCATTTTCCTTATGTGCCTCATAATAAATAACATTAATTTAAACTAAATATGCTCTCACCAATAGCACACAGATAATAACTAAACTACATGTCAAATCCTACAGTCCTAAGTCCCATCAAATCAATGGAAGTTTTTGTTTGCAAAAGTATACCATGATTTGGCCCTACTGTAGGAATTGTAATGATATAATGCAAGTGTAAAGTGTCCCCCCAAAAAAGAAAAATCCCCTCAGAAGATAAAATTTCCTCACCATTCCACTCCGGAGTATGGTTTGTAAAGTGTATGATTGTCCATGGGCTGCAGCTAGATGTGACGGATTGCATCCTCGATCATCTTGAGCTGTTAAGTTTACTCCATTCATTACAAGGGCCTAAATAAATACAAAGCAGAAATTCAGTTGACAAAATTAAAGAGCAAATGTCGCCTGGGAGGATTACTTTATACTGTCACCAGGGTAACTTCTGAGTGAAGTAGGAAGGAGTTCATGGATGTTGTCTTCTCTCATAGTGATGAGTGCAGTATATTGTGTGCCCCATCTCTCTGTCTTATATCTGCCTGTTGTGTCTTGCCTTACATTTAGATGATAAACTCTTTGAGGTAGAGACCATCTTTGCATTCTAGGTTTGTACAGCAGCTAGTATAATGGGGTCTTGGTCCCTGACTGGGGTTCTAGGCACTGTCACTATACAAACAATAAAGAACATAATAATAATGTATAGTAGATCTATCTTGTGTATAATTTACAATCAGACATGTTTCTAATTCTGAAAATATCTAGCTGAGGTTTCCAAAGACATCTAAGGCAGGGGTTCTCAACCTTTTCCTTTCTGAGGCCTGCCCCCCCCCCCAACATGTGATAAAAACTCCATGGCCCAACTGTGGCACAACAACTGGTTTTCTGCATATAAAAGCCAGAGCCGGCATTAGGGGGTAGCAAGCAGGGCAATTGCCTGGGGCCCCATGCCACAGTGGCCCCCGTGAAGCTAAGCTGCTCATTCTTTGGCTTCAGCTCTGGGTGGTGGGGCTCAAGACCTCAGGCTTCAGCCCCATGCGGCGGGGCTTCGGCTTTCTGAGCTGAGCCCCGGCGAGTCTAATGCTGGCCCTGCTTGGCGGACCCCCTGAAACCTGCTCGCAGTCCCCCAGGGGGCCCTGGACCCCTGGTTGAGAACCACTGATCTAAGGGATACAGATGTCCAGTTGGTATCTAAATATCCTATACAGCTTTGAAAACCCCACCATAGTGTACAGTATGAATCTTGTTACCACTTCTTTTCAGGACACTGGAGTAAATCCTCAGCTGGTATGAACTGTCACAGTTCCACAATGGGTGAGATCTGCCCTATTTACTTTTGATGTAAATATTTACACTTACCTGCATACAAGCATCATGACCTCTGATAGCAGCAAGGTGAGCTGCTGTCCAGTCTCTTATAGCTAAAGCTGTTATATCAGCCCCATGCCAAAGCAGCCAGTGAAGACACTACCAATCAAATCAAAGACAAAGACATTCACATTTGCTTTAAATATAGGTAATTATCATGGATCCAGTATACAGTTCTAATAGGGAATTCACTGCAAATATCAGTTGATATTACGTTTCAAAGCATTATCGGAATTCTTCATTATTACAATAAGCCACAACAGGGAATGCATTAGTAAGTTGTAGCTGCATTAGAAAGCTACAGCTTCATTCCTTCATCCATCCAAGAAATGTACCATTAGCCTACTAAAGCGGACCCAAGCATACCTTACTGATCTTACAGTATGGCTTATGTAATTTTACATTTCAATTTTAAAAGATTTAAGGTGTAACCTATAGGGCTATTTGTGTAATGTATCTTTCCATTATGAAAGTGGAAGGATAAATTTAAAAATTGGAGAAATGGGCACAAACATCCTTCTGTACAATTCTAATTATGTTTATTGCAAACAAAGAAAAAAAATCAACTCTTTGTCTTCCTACATTTTTCTGTTTAGACTCCCTGGACTTGTGGTACCCTTTCTCTCCTCCCATCCTCACTTTCAGAGGTATTTTGTGTTCTAGTGGTCACTTCCAGCAGCTCTAGATGCTCTCCGGAGCATCAGATAAAACTTTCTGTGTTAGATGTACAACATTTTCTCCAGCAGCAGTTTAAGCCAGGCTCCATCACTGGTTCCTCTGTTGTCTCTATAACTGGGGCATTGGTGAAGGTTGGCTAGATGAGACTCAACCCAAACAAGACCACAACCTGACTTACAGGGTGGGGGGGATCATTGGAAAAATGGCAGAAGTTATAGGAACAGCCCAGACTGATGAGATATGAGCACAGTTTGTTTCTAAAGACCAAAACCTGGGGGTCTTGTTAGCTCCCTGCTGGTTTCTGGACACGTGGAAAGCAGCGATGTATTTCTTATTACTTGCATTGAGCAAGAAGTTTCCTTTGGCATATGGCTCTTACCATAGTTACCCATGCGTTTGTCGCTTCAAGGTTAGATTGCTACAGTGCATTCCACATGAGGTTACAAGATGATACAGCAGCTTGTTCAGAATGTGGCAGCCCAGTTTTTAATCTCTGGAAGCTCATAACACTGGTGCAGGGGTTGTCAACTGATTTATGGGTAAATAGTTAAGGTGTTGATTTTGACCTGTAAACCCCTAAATGGTTACAGTCCTGTCAAGTCCTTCTTCAGTCACCTGATGTACTCAGACTAAGATTCCATTGGTATCAGAGGGAACTGGGCTGGTGGCACAGTTCTCAGATGGAATCAATGGCTCTTAAATTCACTTTTCATCTAGTTGGCCAGCGCTCAGATTTGATTACCTTTAGGACCTGCTGTAAATGTTACATATTTCCCTGGGCTTTCCCTGAAGTGACAGGGAGGCAGACTGAACAGGGTTGCTTGAGGGATGGAGGAAGGCATGAGTCTGTAAGGAAGACTATAAATGGAGCCTATGTTAGGACTGGGAAAGTCTCCTCTGGGTTGTTCTGTAATGTACTATGAAATCCTGCGACGCTGAATACACATAACATGCCTAAGGCATGGAAAAGGCACAATAAGTCTAGAAAACTGAAATGTGTCAGTATATAATGCCTGCATCTGTAACTTTCACTCTATGCATCTGAAGAAGTGAGGTTTTTACCCACGAAAGCTTATGCCCAAATAAATCTGTTAGTCTTTAAGGTGCCACCAGATTCCTTATTGTTTTTGAAAAATAAGATATTAATTTCTGCATCATATTTAAATTGTATATTCATCATGACAAGTTCCTGCTTTACTAGTGCTGAATGGATTTACTAAGCAATAAATAGACAAAGAGATTATTGATTCAGCCAGATCAGCATGAGTTTGCAAGCTTGTGTTCAGTCCCCTGAGAAGGAAAGCATGGATTCATGGGAACCTTGTTGTGTCCTAGATCTAAAAAAAGTTTTACCTCCAGGCTTCCAGAGTGTGCTGCACAGTGCAAAGATGTAAATTTTTGGACTAAATCCACCTCATTAATACTGGCTCCGCTTTTTACCATTGATGCAAGTTGTTCTACATCACCGGCTTTCACTGCCTCATGTATGTTAGCATAATTTGGCTTCTTCTTGACAGCTGTTGAAGAATAACAAAGGGTCATTAACCACTTGGATACACTGTGGGGACATGAAACATGGAATGAATCAGAAGATGCTGATATGGAAAGGTATATTAGTTTTGAAGATGCTTAACAGCAATATGATGAACCTGATCTTTACTCTGACGAAACTCCCCATCCCTAGTAGCCAATATGAACTTTTTCAGAATAAGGGCTGTAGGACTGGACGCTATGTCCGTGAGAATCTTTATCACACCGTCAAACCTACTGAAACATCAAGTTATCCTTTACTACATTTTGATACCAGAATGACAACTACTGTAGAGAGTGATTCTTTGTCCAGTAATAATGCTTAGCTCTTACATAGTGTTTGTCATTAGCAGCTCTCCAAGCACTTTGCAAAGGAGGTAAGCATCATTATCCCCATTTTACAGATGGAGAAGCTGAGGCTAGGTCTACACTACAGCGGGGTTCCGACCTAAGATACGCAACTTCAGCTACGTGAATACCGTAGCTGAAGTTGCGTATTTTAGGTCGGCTTACCTGGTGGTGAGGACGGGGGAAAGCCGACCGCTGCCGCACTGCCGCCGACTCCGCTGCCGCCTCTTGTCGAGGTGGATTTCCAGAGTCGACGGCAGAGCGATCAGGGATCGATTTTACCGCGTACTCACGAGACGCGGTAAGTCGATCCCCGATAAACCGATTGCTACCCGCCGGATCGGCGGGTAGTGAAGACGTAGCCTGAGACACAGAGACAAGCCCGAGGTCACCCAGCAGGGGAGCCAGGAATAGAACCCAGTCCAGTGCAGAATCCATTAGGCTACACTTACTCTATTAATCATCCTGTGTGGCTCACTATTACTAATAGCTATGGCATTTCTTAGGTAGCCATCAGCTTGTTATTATGACCTGACATCCTGCTCCCATTGACGTCTGTGACAACACTCTAAGAACATAAGAACGGCCATACTGGATCAGACCAAAGGTCCCACTAGCCCAGTATCCTGTCTTCTGACAGTGGCCAATGCCAGGTGCTTCAGAGGAAATGAACCGAACAGGTAATCATCAAGTGATCCATCCTCTGTCACCCATTCCCAGCTTCTGGCAAACAGTCTCAATGACTTTGGTGATGTAGGATCGGGCTGTAAATTTACAGACAGCATCATCCAGAGAATCTGGCACTGGAGTGGGAATCAGGTGACATCAGTTCTCTTCTGGGCTTTTCCACAAACTAGTTGTGTGACCTTGGGCAAGTCACTTAGGGGCAAAATTTGCAAACCTAAATAATGGCCTGGTCTGAGACCATGTATGGTTTTAGATAGTTAACTTCAGACAGCTAAGTTTAAAAGTAACCCAAAATGGCTAATAAGTTGTCAACAAAGAACCATCTTCCACAGCAGTGGTATCGGAGTGCAGTATTGTGTTATTTCATTAGGTTTGCCAAGGTGATGAGGATCCTCACAGATACAGGGTCCAATACTACAGATCACACAAGTTTCAGAATATGGGCCTTAACCTATTTGTACCTCAATTTCTCCCTGTGCAAAGTAAGAATGATAATGCTTATTCAACGCTGTAAAGCAATTTGAGATGCTAAAGAGTATACGTGCTAAGTATTATTAGGAAAAGCACCAAGCAATTTATGTAAAAAGTGCATGAATGTCCCTAACAAGTGTTCTCCTCTCGCGAGCTCCCCATATTATTGCTATTTAGTTATTTGTATTGCAGTGGCACTGAGAAGTCTCAATTGTAGACCCAGAGATCCACTGTTTTAGGTGCTGTACAAGCACAGAACAAAAAGATGGTCCAGGCCTCAAAGATCTTGGGAGGTTATTTTTGGCTGGTGGTTTTAGGGGATTTTTTGTTTTGTTTTGGAGAGGGGTTATTTATTTTTGTTTGTTTATTTTCAGAAACGGTGTCAGCAGTATCATTAGGACAGTAACCCAACAGACCTCAATGGAACTATACTGATTTACATCAGCTGAGAATCTGACCTACTGTATTCAATGAGAAGAACATGTAGGCACTTTGACAATGTTAATGCAATGAGTTTGGGTTAAATAATCTTTTCCATAACGCAAACACACAGAAGGGCTGGCAAACATAGTGAATTTTGACTTGTGGCGTTTCTTGGAAACACCTAATTGGTGAAGAGGGAGAGGTTTGCACTCCCCATTTTCTATGGAATGGACAGTGACCCTCTAAAACTGCAGATATAGAGATCTGCAACCTGAAAGGGTAAAGGTATTCCAGATGCCCAATAACTCTGTACTACTTCCCAGCTACCCTCCCAATTTGTCACATTTCATTGAATTTTTCATTGAAACCATTATCAAAGTGGTTATAGAAATTATTCATTAACAGATAATCAAGATTTCAGGAAACAAAAAAAAAATCAATAACTAATTTGGTGAAAATTTCAATACCATTCATGAGGTAAAAAAAAAAAAATCAGAAAAAAAATCAAAAACTGAACAATAGTTTCATTCTGAACCCTGTGAAGGAGAAACAATGCTGATACTTCAATTTTTTTGTTAATTAGTTAAAAAAAAAATCAGCCACGCACTGAACCTCTAAGGGGGTGTTTCAGAGTGCACAGAAGGAAAGATCTTATGATAACAGCAATCATAACCTCTTTGTCTGAGCCCCTTACAGACTTTAATCAGGAACCTCAGTGAGCCCCATTTATCAGTGACTCATCAATGGCACAGCCAGGACTAGAACCCAGGTGTCCTGACACCCCTGGGCCAGGCCAGAACCATATTTTTAACAGTTTGCCTTGCAGGATAAACCCGATGCAGTGACATCCCTGTGCTGTGACATGACATTACCCGATGCTGGAGTACGGCTTCCAGTCTACACAGATCAGGGTGGGGAGGAAGGATCATTCAAAATAACCTCCCTCTCCACCCCCCATGCCTCCCCCTTCCCACAAAGTCATTAACCCTTTGGCTCCAGCCCTTGATGAAGCTGCATCCTATGTGCTGGGAAGGGGCAGGAGCTGAGCCAGGCTCACCAGCTGGAGTGGCAGAAGCAGCAGCAGCGTTGGTAGGCATGTTGGTTACTCAGCCAGGAGGGAGCCTTTCCTCACTCATCCCCCTCCTCCTCCTCCTCTCTGTGCCTGCCTTGGTGGCTGCAGCAGAAGGGTTACTATAGAAACAGTGTACACTTCCTGTGCTGATCACTTCCTCCCCTCGGGACCACGGGGGCTGGGTGTCCCTGCAGCGTGCCTGGGGAGGGGGG
>NW_020664448.1:8744907-8769238 GCF_002925995.2 Terrapene triunguis | reverse complement strand
AAAATCAGTACTTGGGCCTGCTAGTGAAGGCAAGGGGGCTGGACTCATGAACTTTCAAGGTCCCTTCCAGTTCTAGGAGATAATGAAGATATCCTAATTAGTATTATTAAGCCAGCCACATCCAGTCCCTATTCAAGCCCAAATTAATGGTGTTAAATTTGCAAATGAATTTTAGTTCTGCAATTTCTCTTTGAAGTCTGTTTTTGAAGTTTTTTTGTTGAAGGATGGCTACTTTTAAATGTTATAGAATAGCTGGGGAGATTGAAGTGTTCTCCTAATGGCTTTTGTATGTTATCATTCCTGATGTCTCATTTGTGTCCATTTATTCTTTTACGTAGAGACTGTCCAGTTTGGCCAATGTACAATATGTGGCCTCCATAGACACATAAGAAATTATCACCGTGTTCACCAAATAAAACATTTACTTAACACTAATGTTTAACATTTAGCATCCTGTGAATGATTGGCCAGTCCCAGGATCGGTAGGAGAGATTTCACTCAAGACATAGGCATCCAACGTTATTGACAGACACACCCAAGCATTTCGTAATAAGAGATGGAAAATTAGACTTACACTCTCTTCACAATCCCTCTGATTCCTCTATAGAAAGGAATACTTCTGCTCTGTCACAGGAAAGCTGGTTGTCTCAGGGGGTTGTGGCTTTTGAGTGTTGTCTCAGGGGGTTGTGGCTTCTGCAGCCGTTATCTGCCAGATCTGAGGTGGTTAGCTGCTTGTTCATTGCTGCTGCTAAGGTAGCTTGCTGGCAGGCAGTTGCTCATTGCTATGGCAACCTTAGAATTCTGCCGCTGCTGCTGCTTTTCCAGGTAGCTGCTGCTTCTTGCAGGTATCTTGCAGCTTCCGTTCTCTACAAAACCCTACAAGTTCAGCCTGTTGGCCTTATATACTGGTTGCTCTCTCAGGATCAGCCAATCAGCTTTCAGAAATTAGCATATTTCTAGATCCTGTGCTCCAAAGTGCTTGGTGTCATCTACAAATTTTATAAGCATACTCTCCACTTCATTTATGAAAATATCAAATAGTGCTGGACCCAGATTGACCCCTGCAGAATCCCACTAGATACGCTCTTTCATTTTGACAGCCAAACATCGGTAACTACTCTTGGAGTATGGTCTTTCAAAAGCACCCATATTATAGTCATTTCATCTAGGCCACATTTCCCCAGTTTGCTTATGAGACTGTCACATAGGACTGTGTCAAAAGCCTTATTAACACCAAGATATATCATGTCTATTGCTTCCCCGAATCCACTAGGCCAGTTACCCTGACAAAGAAGGAAATGGGGTTGGTTTGGAATGATTTCGTCTTGACAAATCCATGCTTTCTAGTCCTTATAACCCTAGGTGCTTACAAACTGATTGTTTAATAATTTGTTCCAGTATGTTTCCAGGTATCAAAGGGAGGCCGACTAATCTGTATGTCCCCGGGTCCTCTTTGTTCCCCTTTTTAAACATAGATACTATCTTGTTAATGGATGTGAAGATATTTTTCTTCTAGGATTTCAGAAGAGAACTGCTGTATAGCACCTGGTTTGTTAAGGCAACAAATGCTGAGCCAGGAACCAATGGTTAAAATTTGTCCCCGACCATTTCTTGTTTCTCTAGACAAGACATTTTAGCAAATTTTAGAATGCCTTGGTGCTCAACACCGTGAAACAACCCTTTCTCCTCCACAAAGTGCTTTATGCCCATTATCTCACCCAGACTCACTACGGCCAGGAGTTAGAGAAGTGTCCCTCTTCCCATCGGACAGATTGGGACCCCAAGGTACATAGAAGGGAGATGACCTACCCCAGGTCACACAGCAAGGCGATGGCAGAGCCAGGAGAAAAGCCAACAGTTCTCACTCTTGCTCTAACCAACAGACAACAAACCCTGCAGAGGCAGGGATAGAGCCGAGGAATTGAGATGGTGGGAAATTTTTCATTGAAACAGTTTTCTGTTGGAAAATCCCATTAAGATTAAATAAATATGTTTTTTGAAATCATAAATCAATTTGGATGAAAATTCTTTGCAAAAAAATATTTTTGCAAAACAAAAGCATCTCCTATTTGTCACATACTGTTACATTGTCTCATCGCACATAAAGAGGAGACACTTGGATCTAAAAAAAACCTAGATGAGATGATTCGGTCTGGGCTAAGTAGTTGCTCCTCTTAATGATTTAAAAATAATAAAATACAAATAAAATAGGATATTTCAGCTATTATACAGCAGAACTCCGTTTATTGAATCTAATTGGAACTGGGGCCAGATCAGATAATCAAAAATTCAGCTAAACTGGAGAATAGGAAGGTGTGAGACTTCAGCGCCATCTTGTGGCCACAGGAGAAATCACCTGGACCTGAGTGCTTTGGTTATTCAGTTAATATGGAAAGCCAGATAATGGAGGGTTGGATAAACGGGGTTCTACTGCATTACGTCATAATCTGCCATGACTCAATATGATAAGACATCTCATATTATACACTGCTACTAGTGACACTCTCAAATGGATCTTCACAGCTTCCCAACCTCCACTCACCATGAGGTAGGTATAAGAGGATTGTTATCCTTAATTGACAAAGGGAGAAACAAAGGCCTGGTCTACACTAGGACTTTAATTCGGATTTAGCTGCGTTAATCCGAATTAACCCTTCACCCGTCCACACTACAGAGCCAGTTAATTCGAATTAAAGGGCACTTAAAATCGATTTCTGTACTCCACCTCGACGAGCGGAGTAACGCCTAAATCGATTTTGTTAATTCGAATTAGGGTTAGTGTGGCCGCACACCACCGAATTACTGTGTTTAAGTTAATGGGGTAGTGTGGCCGCACACCACCGAATTAATGTGGTTAAAAACCGAATTAAGGTGCTTAGTGTGGCCGCGCACAATCGAATTTATACAACCTGTTTCCCAAATTCGAATTATCTAAATTCGGATTAATCCTGTAGTGTAGACATACCCTAAGGCTGAGAAAAGTGAAGGGACTTATCTTATGTCACACTGCCAGTGGCAGAGTTGGAAATAGTCCTGACTTTGAAACTAACCATAAATCTTGAATTTCATATACTGAATGACCAGAATAAAGTGATCTCAAATGAGATTCAGATCAACAACTGTTCACAGTTATTATTCAGCAAGTATTTTAGAGGAACTAGAATATTAAAGAGAATCATGAACTGCTCAGAGACAATTAATGAGAGAAGCAGCAAAATTCATCAAGCATCTGATTGATTATGACTTATTTGCTTGATCTTAAAAGAGAACAACAAAGTCCTGAGTCTCCTCCTGTCACTAGACCCCTAGTTCAGCCAATCACTGTTGAGATTCTGAGGGGCAGGAGGCTGAGGGTTCTCACCAGCTGGCCCAAACGATGGCCATGGCCACCAGTGGGGATCACTGTCAGAGCACTCTTCCAGCCCTGGCTCTTTCTGAGGGCCTCCCATAATGAGGGCTGGAGAGCAACCCCCTTCTTGCCAGTGGCGGGAAGGAAGAAAGGAAAAGGGAAACCAAAAGAGACAAACCCCAGTGTTCCCAGTGCTTCTAAAGGACAATGGCCTATGTGGGGGGGAAAATTCTCCCACCTTCACCTGGTGTTTTCCATGCTAGCCAGCACCAGATGGATCAGGCTGAATAGCTACCAGACTTCTCTGAGGCTCTTACCTTCTCAACAGGGACGTCTGTTTTCTAGCAAAATTAGTAGTGGGAAAGGGAAAACTCCGAAGGGGCTCCTCCTCGTGCTCACGTACGTGCACCTGAATTCTCTCTCAGTCCTCAAGGAGAGACCTTGAGAAGGAGACATGCTGCAGCAAAGCCACGGGACTCTCTGAGATTGCCGCTTCCCTGCAGCCTGTCCTGCCTGACCATTGTCAGAGTCTCTCTGTGAGGTCACCACCTCCCGTACTATTTTGACCAATAAGCTGAGGTCCTACAAAAAGCACTTGTGATGTCACTGCCCACATCCACCCTGCCCTGGAGGGCTCACATCTTGCCCCTAGCCAGCCCCTTTGGATGTTTGAGCTGCTCCCCCTGCATCAACCCACTCACTCGCTGTTAGTTCTGGGGATCAAGCAGGCTACACAAGAAAACATCAGAAGCTGCTCAATATACCACACTCAGTTTTTCAGAGACTTGTACACTTTAAGACCAGAAGAGACTGTCAGATCATCTAATCTGACCCCCTGCATATCACAGGCCTCCGTTATACCACAGGAGCTAGTTTTTGACCAAAGCACACTCTAGAAAGGCATTTAGTCTTCTCTGGAAGACATCAAGAGATGTAAAACCACCACTTCCCTTGGTAATTTTTAAGAAACTGATGCATTGAGGGGAAGAGAATTGACCTCAAGGCCACACTTGAGTCTTAATACATATATGCACAATAGAACTGCACTAAGGTTGTACAAGCAATCTTAATACTGGTGTTTCCTAACATTTAAAGGCCTGGTCTACACAGCGTTCTTTGTACGTATATAGCTATTTTGGGTAGGGATGCATTAATTTATTTATTTTTAACCTAAATAGTTGTCCCAGCACAACCTCTAGTGTGGACACAGATACATCCTTTATAAAAATGCCATACACCAATATATAGCTTATTCCCCTCCCTGTACTAAAATAGCTATACTGGTATAAAGCACCTTTACGCTGACATGACTGTGTCCATACTAGGGGGATTGTACCACTTTAACTAAACTAGTAGAGCTCAAGCAGCACAACTTTCTAATGGGAACAAGCCCCTGCTCACCAACACTCATGCACCTTTATGTTGAATTAAAACAAAAAAGGTCAAGCTCATAAGAGAAAGGAGACATTGCCTCCCACAGGAAAAATGACACTCAGATACTTCGCCCTCAGACACTATGGTGATGGGGACCAACTGAAAAACCTAGATAAATCGCTCCCATATTCCGTGTAGAATAATGAATGTCAGTGCAGAGAGGTCATGGGATTGCTGGTCTCTTTAAGGGGAGTCAAGGCCCAGGCTACGTGTGGGAAGCTAATTTAAAAGGGAAAAGAGCCCATGTAGGCAGTTGATTGTCTATCAAGTACCTGGCCCTGACCAGAGGCCATCAGGACTCAGTTGCAAGGAGGTGCTCTTGGGGACATGAGCTCTCTGTAGCTGCAGGAGAAGGAGACCTACAGCCTGTTAAACTCTAAGCTGTCAGGTAAAATGATGCATAGAAAGGGCACAGCTTTAGCCCCCAGCTCAGCCAATCAGCATTGAGACTCTGAGGGGCAGGAAGCAGAGGGTTCTCACCAGCTGGCCCAAAGGATGGCCAAGGTCACCAGTGGGGATCACGGTCAGAGCACTCTTCCAGTCCCAGCTCTTTGTGAGGGCCTCCCACAATGAGGGCTGGAGAGCAACCCCCTCTTTGCCAGTGGAGGGAGGGAAGCAGAGAAAAGGGAAACCAAAAAAGACAAACCCCAGTGTCCCAACTGATTCTAAAGGACAAAGGTCTAGGTGGGAAAAAAATTCTCCCACTTTAACTTAGTGTTTTCGATGTCTAGAATTTGGGGGGCACCAGATGGATCAGGCTGAATAGATACCAAACTTCTCTGAGGCTCTTACCTTCTCAACAGGGACATCTGTTTTCTAGCAAAATATGCACTGGGAAAGGAGAAAACTCCAAAGATGCTTTTCCTTGCACCCATGTACGTGAACCTGAATTCTCTCAGTCCTCAAGGAGAGGCCTCAAGAAGGAGATGCACTGCAGCAAAGCCATGAGGGTCTCTGAGATTGCCCCTACCTGTAGCCTGTCCTGCCTAGCCGTTGTCAGGCTCTCTCTGTGAGGTCACCACCTCCCAACCTCCTTTGACCAATAAGCTAAGATCCTACAAAAGGCCCTTGTGATGTCACTGCCACACCCACCCCACCCTGCAGGGCTAATGTCCTGCCCCTGTCCAGCCCCTTTGTATGTTTGAGCTGCTCCCCCTGTATCACTCCACTCATTCATTGTTACTTCTGGGGATCAAGCAGGCTACCCATGAAAACATCAGAGGCTGCTCAATGTGACACTCAGTTTTTCAGAGATTTGTAGACTTTACGGCCAGAGGAGACCGTTAGCTGATCTAATCTGACTCTCTGCATATCTCAGGCCTCCTGTATAGCACAGGAGCTAGTTTTTGACCAAAGCACACCCCAGAAAGGCATCTAATCTTCATTGGAAGACATCAGGAGATGGAGAAACCATTACTTCCTTTCGTAGGTTGGAGGAAATTGATACAGTGAGGGGAAGGGAATTGACCCCATGGCCACACTTGTGAGTCTGTATCATAATAATATGCACAATGGAACTGCACTAAGGTTGTACAAGCCGCCTTAATTCTGGTGTTTCCTAATGTTTAGAGGCCTGGTCTACACACAGTTTTTCGTACTTATAACACTATTTTGGGTAGGGCTGCATTAATTTATTTTTACGTAAATAGTTGTCCCAGCACAACTTCTAGTGTGGACACAGTAATACCTTCATAAAAGTTCCTTACACCGATATAGCTTATTCTAGCTGCACTGAAATAGCTATACTGGTATAAAGCACCTTTACACTGATATGACAGTGTCCATACTACTTTAACTATACTAGTAGAATTCAAGCAGTACAGCTTTCTATTGGAAACAAGTTCCTGCTCAGCAACACTCATGCACCTTTATGTTGAATTAAAACAAAAAAGTCAGGCTCTTGTTAAGAAGAGAGATTGGCTCCCCACAGGAAAAATGACATTTAGATACTATGGTGATGGGGACCCACTGAAAACCTAGATAAATAGCTCCCGTGTTCCATGTAGACTAATGAATGGAAGTGCAGAGGGTTGCTGGTTCCTTTAAGAGGAGCCAGGGCCCAGGTTACGTGTGGGAAGCTAATTTAAAAGGAAAGAGCCCATGTAGACAGTTGATTGTCTATTAAGCACCTGACTCTGATCAAAGGCCATCAGGACTCAGTTGCAAGGAGATGCCCTTGGGGACAGGAGCTCTCTGTTACTGCAGGAGAAGGAGCGCTACAGTCCATTAACCTCTCTAAGCTGTCAGATAAAATGGAGTAGAAAGGGGCCAGCTTTAGCGCCGAGCTCAGCCAATCAGCATTGAGACTCCAAGGGGCTGGAAGCTGAAGGTTTTCACCAGTAAGTCAAGTCATCAGAAGATCTGATAATTAAACAAACATATCATGGATGGATTAGCTTTGGCTGTAATACTAGCATTTAGATACATCATTTAGAAGCACAATAATGTATTCACTTCAAAGGACTTAGAATAACCTACTGAATTGTATTCACTATAGTTAGTTTATGTTGCTTTCCGGAGTTGAAGGGCACCGTTCCTCTTCTTTTTTGTGGTTTAAATTAAAAGGTCAGTCAGCCCAAGTTTTAAAAAGCTGTAGTCCTGGTTGCTTTAGCCTATTTGTCATCCTTCTCTGAAATTGTATTTTGGAATGATTCATTCCCTAGAGATATTATGATCATTTTTCAGCTACAACCACTATTCATTCATTTTCTCTGGAGACTTCTTGGTTCACTTTCAGCCTACCAAGTACACATGTAAGATCCCTTTTCAAAGAGGCATGTATCACTGAAATTCTTCTGCTGGCTTTTCACCTACTAATTGGAAGCAGGGAACTAGTTCTCTTTTTTCAAACAAAGCCACAATTTTTAAATCTTCCTTGAGTTTAGCTGTGGTTATAGAACCATATAGTGTTGTGACAAAGTTCCTCCTCTGTCTTGGTGGGTTCGGCACTTTCTGGCAGATTTGCTCACCTCAGAGGTTCACGGCAGTCCTCAGTTTGGCTCCTTTTGTTAGTGGCACAAACCTGCCATTCACTCAGCTAACCTCATCACGGCCAGCATGGGGAAAAGGAGAAGAATAATTCCCGCAGTCTCTGCTGGCCCACCTAATGGGTCAGGGGATAGGCCTGAGACCTTCCCTTCTGGTGGGACTCACAGTCCAGGTCAACTCCTCTTATATCAAACAGGGGGTTGAGGGAACCCGGGTCCGCCCTCTACTCCAGGTTCCAGCCCAGGGCCCTGTGGATTGCAGCTGTCTTCAGTGTCTCCTGTAACAGCTGCGTGACAGCGACAACTCCCTGGGCTACTTCCCCATGGCCTCCTCCCAACACCTTTGTCCTCACCACCGGACCTTCCTCCCGATGTCTAATAATGCTTGTACTCCTCAGTCCTCCAGCAGTACGCTTTCTCAGCTTCTTGCGCACCTCTTGCTCCCAGCTCCTTGCACACATCTCACTAACTGAAGTGAGGTCCTTTTTAAAACCAGTTGCCCTGATTAGTCTGCCTCTCCTAATTGATTCTAGTAGCTTCTTAATTGGCTCCAGGTGTCCTAATTAGCCTGCTTAATTGGTTCCAGCAATTTCCTGATTGTTCAGCCCAATATTTTCTCAGGGAAAAGAGACCTGCTTAATCTGGAGCTAATATATCTATTTTCTATCACTCTCCTGTAGCCAGGGCTGGCTCTAAGAAGTGCGGGGCCCGATTCAAATACCCGCCGCCGCCGGGTATTTGAACTCGCTCCGGGTCTTCTGCGGCACTGAAGGACATGCCACCGAAGACCCGGAGCGAGTGAAGGACCCGCCGCCGAAGTGCCGCTGAAGACCCGGACCACCACCGGGTGACTAAAAATTAGAAAGGTAGGCGCTCTTCTTTAGGGCGTGGGGCCCTCTTAGGCGCGGGGCCCGATTAGGGGGAATCAGCCTAAAGCCAGCCCTGCCTGTAGCCATCTGGCCTGACCCTGTCACAGCGCATAAATTGTGAGCGGTAGCAAATTGTGTCACATTTTGCTAACTCGACCAGAGAATGGAAAAGGTGAGAGGTAGCAAATTGTGACAGGGCAGCAAGAGAGATCATCCATAGGTGTCAGTAGCTGCTCCTGGTAGCAAACTCTGTCAGTAGTGGTTTTTGATATTACACCCTGGCACCTGGCAGGAGGTGATGGTTTTCAAACTGTGGGGTTTCCCCCCCACCCCCCATGGAGGCACACCCCCCAGTTTGAAAACTGTGCTAAATGGAAAGCAGAAATCTGGTGGGGTACATACCCCCACATGCCCCCATGCGTTGCCTCTGGGGGGCACAAATATGCTTTCTTGCTCTGGGCACTAAAATGCTCTCGTCATATGCACTTACATCACACTGATTGACAGACTTCACTTATGCACCAGCCATGGGAGGTTGAAATCTGTACATGTACCTAACAGTCATCACATAAACATGAGGGTGCAAATCCCAGAGAAGTCCTCTCATCATTAAATTGGTGAAAGAACCCTCTCCTGCACAGCAATTCTTTCCATGTTACACAGACTAACAGTCCAGGTCATGTCAGACAACACAACAGCAAGGTTTTATATCAACAGACAGGCGCACGTTCACCCCCCTTTTGCCAAGAAGCTGTTAGTCTCTGGAACTGGTGCAGTCATCACCAAATCACACAAATCCACATGGACCAGCTCAGCAGGCAATTCACAAGTAACCATGAACGGACCATTAAGGCTACAATTCTGCACATGGGTTTTCCACAGTAAACCAATTCACTATAGACTGGAACAAGAAGCACCAAATGTTCCATTCAATGGGGGAAGAGGGGTGGTGTCTGAGCCAAAATTCTCTGGCAGATGTTTTCCTCATCTTGTAGATTCCAGGGATAACTCATGCTTGTCTACCAACCCTGTTTATACTGAGGGTCTTGAGGAGACTCAGGACTCATCAATAATGATCATGCTAGCACCAGCTTGTCCTGCAGTTCTTGTACTCAGACCTGATTTACCTGTCAACTTAGCCCCCAATATCACATTACCTGCCTTAGCCAATGTGATCTCCCAGAATGAAGATCAGATGCTTCATCTGGACTCAGCATTGTTGCATTTGACAACATGGATAGCAACATGGCTACCACAACACTGCAAACAACATGGATAGTGGCTAGTTATCTACTATTGATAGGAGCTGCTCAGCTGAAGTCCACTATATATTAGTGCACAATAGGTAGGACTCTACTAGGCTGTCCTATATAACTAAATGGAAGAAGTCCTCTCTTTGGACAAAACATCACCACTTGTCTCCCTTAGAGACTCCAAATTCCTGTTATTTTGGACTATCTGCTATCCCTCAAGAATTCAGGGTGATCAGTCAGCTCCATAAGGGTAACTTTATCAGCAATACCAGTACATCATCAGGATTACACCATCTGATCCCTCCCTACAGTTTCTAGTTTTCTCAAGGGCCTCATTCATGTGTTTCCCCCAGTTCAAGAGTCCCCTCTTCCTTGGAATATTAATATAGTTTTTAGCCAGGTTAATGGGCCCTCTTCTTGAGCCCCTTCCAATGTGCTCATTGCTATATCTGCCAACGAAGACAGCCTTTTTAGTAGTTAGAACTTCAACCTAAAAGGTACAAGAAATACAGGCACTTCTGGCTGATCCACCTTACATCCTGTTCCATAAGGACAAGTTGATCTCATAGGTCTCACCCTAAGTTTTTACCTAAGATTGTTTTGAATTTTCATTTAAATAGATGATTCACCTGCATGTTTTCTTTCCCTAGCCCCATTCCAAACTGGGGGCAGAGGAGAGAAACTGCACATCCTTGAGGTAGTTACAGCTCTTTTGTGTTACCTTGACAGCATATTGTCCTTCGGAAACTGCCCTATGTTGTTAGTAGCATTTGCAGATACAGTAAAAGGCCAGGCAGCATTTACCCAAAGACTGTCTAAATGGGTTTCTAGTTGCATTAAATCATGCTAGATTGCATTCACGCAAGCTGGTTAGAGCCGACTCCACCAGGGCTCAGGCAGCCTCTGTAGCAAGAGGCATACCCATTGCAGAAATCTGCAGAACAGCTATATAGGGATCAGTCCACACTTTCACCCAACACTATTCCCTCTACAAAACCTCCATATCTAACAGCTGCTTTGGCAGAGCAATCACTGAACAGGCCCAACCTCCTGATTATGAGGTCACTGTTTGCTAGTCACCAGAAGTGGAATACATGTGGACAGGCACTAGTTAGTTACCCAACAATAACTGTGGTTCTTCGAGACGTGTTGGCCATGTGTATTTCACAATCCAACCTCCTTCCCCCCTCCTGCAATCTTGTAATACCTGGATTCTGCATTGGTAAAGGAACTGAGCAATGGTGGGGCCCACTCCATTTATACCTTCAGGTGGGGTGTTGGGATGGGCAAGGGCACTGGTATGGCCCCAACTGGCACTTCTGGCCAAAATAATCCAATTGTGTGGATTTCGGGCTAGAATTCAGGTGGACAATTACCCCAAAACAAATTACCTAAGACCCTAAATACATCCATGGTCAATTACCCACTATGTAACAGAGGCATGTCAGATGTTCAAGAGGTTTTTGAGAGAGGTTTTTTGTCCAGAAAGCTTGTCTAGATCTGGAATTGATGCCCTTCATTAGTAATTTGCAACTTCCTTGGGAAATTGTATTAATTCATATTATGATAGAGTACTGTGCTGGTAGTGTCTTTTGGCCCTAGTGATTAATACAAGTGACCATGAATAGACTGGTCGCCATGGGAATTTTTTTTTTTTTTAAATGTTCACAAGTCAAACAGTGATTTGTAGACTTAAAAATTCCAAGCACTTCTACAATTTTGACGTCACTTACATCTTTATGTAGCTAGGAAAGCCCCATGTCCAGGGTTCCTTTTAAATAATGAAAAACATCTCCTCAAACTCAAATGGATTAAGGGGGAAGTGGTGCCAATCAACTGTGGCTAGGATCATGACCTCAAGTTGTGAAAGAGGTTACCCCCCCCTTAAAAACAAAACATTCCCCTCTCCCCCCGCAAAAAATGTTTCAAATGAAGCTGAAATTGTGACTAACAGCTTCAACACTGGGTTCTAGAATAGTAGAAGCTTCATTTCTCCAGTGGAATGCACTAGTACTCCCCCAAGTCTCAGAAATATCCTTTTTGCAAGGCAAATTCACTAGGATTTTGCAAAGTGAACCTGAATTTGGCCATTAGTGTTTAAGCCTAGCTTAACAGTTTTAAAAGCATGCAGTATAAGTTCCTTAATAAATAATTCCTTAAGATGTAAAATATTTCAATTTCCACTCAGTCAAATTAGGTAGACGTGGTATATCTTGACTTTAGTAAAGCTTTTGATACGGTCTCGTGTGACTTTTTCATAAACAAACTAGGGAAATGCCACCCAGATGGTGTTACTATAAGATGGGTGCAAGATCCTGTTGGAGAAAAACAGAGTTCTCACTTTTTTGGTTGGGTGCGGCAAATCAGATACTTTATTATCTCTAGCAATTGCGTGGAAGGAGAGAGCTGAACAAGTCTCTCAACAGGTAAACAATTACAGCAAGCATTTATACCTTTGTTACAGACAATAATGTGCAACAGCTGCATTTTGTTTATACATAGGTCATCCTGATATCTTATTTTTCTCACTTATTTAGACTCTAGTCTACATTCCATATTATCTACATAAGGTCGCAACAACTTCTCACACTGTTCTTTCCCATTCGCCTCACACAATCTTCGCTTCTACAAATCTCGCGTTATTAGGGTTACAGTTAGCCTGACTCTTGCTAACAGAAGAGACTGTTTGCATTGAAATCCCCTTCCAATCCCTGTCAGGCCTTGCTCTACTTCCACAATCCCGACGGGGGTGAAGAGTTGCCCAGACCTCCCTCGCACCCAGTCCTATCCTTTCCTTTGTGGGAGGTTGGAGACCGACCTAGCACCATCTTTTGGGGCTTCTTGGTCAGAGCCACGGATGGGGACTGGTGCCGGCCAGTGGATGGTCCTGGTGGGGTACTGCATACCGAGGTCACGGTGCTTGGCACCAAGTTGGAGCACTGCTCCAGTGCCAGGGTGAGAGCTGACTCCGTAAGTAGCGCTCCAACGAGTATCGCGCTCCTTAGTCCTTGGTTTGAAGGACTTGCAAATTTTGCATTTTCACTAATGTGCCCTTCGCCCAAGCAACACAGACAACTGCTGTGTGGATCACTAATGGGCATGGGCCTCTTGCAGCAATCACAGGGCTTAAAGCCTGAGGATCGGGGCATGCCTCGTTCAGGACCTATAAAGCCTCTAACTATAGCTAAGGGATTTACAAATACTAACAAAACTATATACACTATAATACAAGAATTAACTAGTTCGTACGAACGAGCAACAACAGCACTAGCTGAAGCAGCAACAGTTCCAGCACTGTCACTGGCCGCAAGAAGGAACTGAGGGTGGGGGGAGCTGGCGGCGCCCTATATACCGTGGCATGTGCGCACCACTCCAGGGGGTGCTGGAGCCGGTCCCCTATGAATACTGCTGTGGGAAAAACTTCTAGCACCGGTGCATGTGATGAGCCCACCCAAGTTGAATGGACATGAGCAAGCACTCAAAGAAGAAATTGGGTTTATTTAGTCTGGAAAAGAGAAGACAGAGGGGACATGATAACAGTTCTCAAATATGTGAAAGGTTGTTACAAGGAAGATGAAGAAAAAAAAATGTCTTAACCTCTGAGGATAGGACAAGAAGCAATGGGCTTAAATTGCAGCAAGGGAGGTTTAGGTTGGACATTAGGAAAAACTTCTTGTCAGGGTGGTTAAGCACTGGAATAAATTGCCCAGGGAGGTTGTGGAATCTTCGTCATTGGAGATTTTTAAGAGCAGGTTAGACAAACACAGTCAGGGATGGTCTAGATAATACTTAAGTCCTGCCACAAGTGCAGAGCACTGGACTAGATGACCTCTCAAGGTCCCTTCCAGTCCTATGATTCTATGACTACCCCAAAACCCCTCATGAAATAAAGAGATTCAAACTCAAATATGCTTCATTCTTTCTATTTATTACATGTTAGAAATATTAACATCTCATGGTATCCGGTTTATCATCTAAATCCAGTCATAACCAACAAAAGAAAAATGTTAACCATGTTTCAAAATGAGCACTCTTACATTCATTTTCTCCCCTGTAACTTAAAGAAAAAATTGTTCAGCTGTACTAAATTCTTACGTTTGACTATTTGAAAAAAGGCATTAAAAATCTGCTTTAACAAGCAATTATACTGGTTTGTTAATCAAATGTATGTTGGCAGTTGTAACCACAATCAAGCCCACAGGTTGTTTTACTAATTTTCCCTGCTATCCAAAACTGTCTTTTTGGTTACTTTTATTTTTATATCTGGATATGTATGCAAGTTTGTTCATCTAAGTTTAATAAAAAAAGAAATTTAGGGTTTGCTGTTTGAGAAAGTTCCTGCATTGTTTTCCTTATAACCCTCCTATGAATCCAAATAACTTCCTTCAGTTATATTTCAGAATCCTACTTAGCTAGAGGTCTAAATTGAGGTCTCTGTTTAATTCCACTTAAGCTGAAAAAGGTACAGAAACTCTTCATTCGATGGTGTGCATAAACATTACACTCCATATATAGCAAAAATATCTTTTATTTATAATTTACATTTCCACAAGTGAAAATTGTACATTTTTTTTTTACATATACAATTCCATTCCGTTAAATTTGCACGCATCTACAGAACTTTCACACAATCGACACCTGAAACTGTGCAGGCAATAAGAAATTCAAATACAAAAATGTATTTATTAACCAAATAATAGCTGGGGCCCTGCCCCATGAGAACATTTTATTTATATAAAAAGTATTTGCCTTCTAGAGTCAACACAGCAGCTCTTCTGTTCTGTAAAAAAATCATACCTCTCAGTTTAGTTAAACTGGTTCACCCTTATCAGTTTCTGTTTTAATATCTGTAGACGCAGGTGTGCTCTCTTCCATACAAGTAGCAGGGGTGTCGACAGGTTCTTCTTTGACTTTAGGACTGTTACAGGGCTCCTGTATTTCTTGTTTGACAATGTTCAACATAATATTTAGTGGGTTTTCCACAGGGGTCTTGCTGGGAGATGGTGTACAATCAAATGATGATGTCTGCCAAATGAAAATTAAGAATAAATATAAAGTTTTACATATCACTAAGACAGTTATTTCCTTTGTGACTAAAGGAGAGGGAGAAAAGTTATAAATGTTGCTTTACAGGATGTGTTAATTTGGTTATTGAAAATGCAAGTTTCCCCCCTCACCAAGAGTCTAAGGCCTGGTCTACACTACGACTTTAATTCGGATTTAGCTGCGTTAATCCGAATTAACCCTTCACCCGTCCACACTACAGAGCCAGTTAATTCGAATTAAAGGGCACTTAAAATCGATTTCTGTACTCCACCTCGACGAGCGGTGGAGTAGCGCCAAAATCGATTTTGTTAATTCGAATTAGGGTTAGTGTGGCCGCACACCACCGAATTACTGTGGTTAAATTAATGGGGTAGTGTGGCCGCACACCACCGAATTAATGTGGTTAAAAACCGAATTAATGTGCTTAGTGTGGCCGCGCACAATCGAATTTATACAACCTGTTTCCCAAATTCGAATTATCTAAATTCGGATTAATCCCGTAGTGTAGACATACCCTTAGAGAGCTGGTTTGTTCTGTAACATTCTTACCTTAGCAAATATAGTTTAAAAACAAACCTAATGCTCCCTAAATTAAAATTATTACGTCAAACAAATAAGGGACAAATATGTAGTACAGTGGTTTTCAACCAGGGATCCACAGACTACGTCTAAGGAGTCTAAAAAAGATTGTCATTACCATATAACAGTGGTTTTCAACCTGTAATAAGCAGACCTCTGGGGTTCATAGACTATGTCTAAGATTTCCAAAGGGGTTTGCACATCCATTTGAAATTTTTTCAGGACTCCAAACGAAAGAAGGTTGAAAGCCACTGATTAGTATATTGCCATAAAGCACAGTATACTCCTCACTAACCCCAACACAACAATTTGATTTCCTATATTCATTCACAGTAAACAGCTAATGGAAGTTAGAAACTAAAAACACATCAGTATTAATTTACTCCAGCAAATTCTTCAGCTTTAAAAGCTTTAACCCCATATACTTGACCTATATATTCTACTTATGGCTTCTATTTACTGCTGTTTGACATGTAAGATGATATGTTATGTCACAACATCAGAGATAAGCAATAAGCTTCCCAGTTAGTTCTGAATTATAAATTTGCTATTACCATAATTCTTGCAGTTCCTTGTCTAGTCACATGTGACAGAAATGGGTAGCCTGCTCTGAATACATCCTCTAGTACAAAACTATAAATCTCTCAACACAAAAATCGACCTCACAATAAAATATTTGAGCAGAAATAAAAACAGAGATGCACTTGCCTTTTGGTAATCTTCATAACATGATGGATGGTAAATCTAAAAAAAGAAAAACCATGTGACTTCTCTACATATTTGAATACACAAATGCATATTTTATAGCAGTTGCACAGGTTATGAAATTAGGTTTGCAGAACAGTTTTGATTATGCACTTCATTGTCTCATCCCCTAGCTTCCCTAAACATTCACTTTTGAACTAAAGTCTTCCATGCTTAGCTTCTAATGCCCAAAGGTAATCTGAGCAAAATATATTTTGTCCTTAATACTGACCATAAATCTAATTTTTCAACCAAAACTTAATGGTAAAGTTATTAGACTGCATGTTCCACCAACGTAAGGCATAAAGGGCAAGGAATGCAGTTTAAGCAGTTAATTCTCAAGACCCCAACTTCACTTATTAGCACCCCTTCTCCACCTCAATTATCTCCCTTCCCCCATCCGGAGACTCAGATAGTTATAATGATTAATATAGGGTTGGTGTGACTTTCATATGTTCTAACTACATATAAATATAACTTAAGAACGGCCATACTGGGTCACGCTAAAGGTCCATCTAGCCCAGAATCCTGTCTTCCAACAGTGGCCAATGCCAGGTGCTTCAGAGGAAATGAACCGAACAGGTAATCATCAAGTGATTCCCTGTCATCCATTCCCAGCTTCTGGCAAACAGGCTCAGGACACCATCCCTGCTAATAGCCATTGATGGACCTATCCTCCAGGAACTTATCTAGTTCTTTTTTGAACCGTTATAGTCTTGGCCTTCACAACATCCTTTGACAAAGAGTTCCACAGGCTGACTGTGCAATGTGTGAAGAAATACTTCCTTTTGTTTGTTTTAAACCTGCTGCCTATTCATTTCATTTGGAGACCCCTATATTTCTTGTGTTATGAGTAAATAACACTTCATTATTTACTTTCTCCACACCAGTCAGGATTTTATACTCTCTTAGTCGTCTCTATTCCAAGCTGAAAACTCCCAGTCTTACTAATCTCTCCTCATATGGAAGCTGTTCCATACCCCCAATCATTTTTATTGCCCTTTTCTGTTCCTTTTCCAATTCCAATATATCTTTTTTGAGATGGGGCGAGCAGATCTGCACCTTGTATTAAAGATGTGGGCATACATTGGATTTATATAGAGGCAATATGATTTTCTGTCTTATTATCTATCTCTTTCCTAATGATTCCCAACATTTTGTTAGCTTTTTTGACTGCCGCTCCACACTGAGTGGATGTTTTCAGAGAACTATCCACAATGACCCCAAGATCTCTTTCTTGAGTGCTATCATTTTATATGTATAGTTGGGATTATGTTTTCCAATGTGCATTACTTTGTATTTATCAACATTGGATTTCATCTACCATTTTGTTGCCCAGTCACCCAGTTTTGTGAGATCCCTTTGTAACTCTTCGCAGTCTGCTTTGGACTTAACTATCTTGAATAGTTTTGTATCATCTGCAAATTTTGCCACCTCAATGTTTACTCCCCTTTTCCAGATCATTTATGAATATGTTGAACAGTTCTGGACATGGATTTATATCCTGGTGTAAGTGAGGTATGGTGTCAAAATATAAAGGTTGACTATGGATTTTTTTCATAATGTTAAGGAAAAATTATACGAAGAGCTGAACTATGTTAGTGGTTATTGTAAACTGGTTAAAAAATTGTATGTATAAGTTACTGAACTTATATCTACATGTATTTTATTTATGGTGCTGCTGCATGGTGTGCTGAAGTCAAATATATCTGTGCTAACATATCAGTCCTTTAAGGGTACCCCTTATGGTACTGACGTTTTGGTGCACCATGGAACCTAAAAAGCAGCAGAGTAAACTCTTCAAGAGTGAAGACAGACTGGGCTGCCCTCCACCACATGCCCCTTTGCACATTCATGCTATTTCCTCATCTACCCTGGCATTTAGTAACCCCAAATGTCACACATACAAAAGTAATATGCTCAGAATACCTTTTCCTCTACTCTAATAGCATTCTTTAGATGCCACTCTTCCTCTTCCTCGTCCCAATATTGTTCAAATTGCTCTTGGCAAATTTCACAGCTCTGAAAGATGGAAAAGACACAGCTATGTAAATTTACAAACATTTATATAACACTTTTGTGCTTACTAGTTTCTAGAGAAGCAGCTAACTACAGTTTACTAAGAAAGGGGGACTTTTTGACAATCAAGGTAAATATACTGGAATACCCTGGATTCCTATGTATGCACTGTAGAGTTAAAAGGGTAACATAAATGGACACTAATTACTTATTTAATTGCAATTTGCGAACTATGGACTAATTGTAACGGACAACTAGATTCCACATTCTCGATTAACTGTTAGCATCGCATGCAGTTACTACGTTTTCTAAATTAAAAAACGAAATCTCCAAGTTTAGAGAGGCTTTCATTCAGGGAAGGGATAGCCATCACAACAGTTTTCTGCAAATCCTGTATGTAGCCGGTAGCCAACTGTTATGAAATTCAAAAGTATTAGCTAATCCAGGTAACAAACTATTGTCCATCTTGCTATTTTGCCAATAAAAACAGCTCATATTTGATTACATAACTTCCCTCCCTAAATAGAATTCAGAGACGTCTGTCATGATTTTGTTGCTATTCGGTTAACCACTTAGGTACTTAGTTCTTACTCAGCCCTTAATAAAGCCTATTTCTATTGGCCTCAATGGGAATTTCTCTGAGTAAGGCCTGAACGAAAACACAAGTTAGAGAGCTTGTGATTTGGCCGACAGAGAATTTTTTCAGTTTGTTTGCCTCTATCATCTTTCCTACAGCAAGTCTGCTAAATACAAGCTTCAGCTTCCACACAGGTACATTTCTAACCTGTATTTGTTAGATACAAGGATGAAACTTTACAGTTTACATAAAATACTTAGGAATTAAAAAAAAGCTGTAAGATTGCTCAGAAATTAAACCATTCCCCCTATGTAAGCTAATCAAAGCTAATTAAATGTGTAAATTTACCTCATCCACTCCAGCTGGTCCAGCAGGAACACTTTGAAACTCTTTTTCTTTAGCAGCTTCTTGTGTCTTCAATACAACTTCTTCATGTACTTTTTCAAAGAACTGGCTCTTTGCACGTTCCTCTAGATCAGCTATTTCTTCAAATTCTATCCAGTCCTAAGGAAATTAACAAAAATAACATTCAAGCCTCTTTTCATTAATCATAACTTTTACGCATTTAAAATACAGTTCCCCAAATTTGATATTTGAGAAGGTGTGTGAGCATTTTTAATAAAAGATGTCAGTTTGACTGGACTGGAAACTGAAGCTCTCTCATTACAGATACAGCATGACAAGTTGCAATGCAAGTTTCCCAACACTGCTCCATTGTGCTTCAAGCCTGTTCTAAAGGCACCACTCTTCGGAGCGACAATGTAGTGTAACATCCATCCCCATTTTAATCATTGCTCTTTACTGAGACTATCAAAAAAGGTGTCAATGGTCTTAGACTATATTAGTTCCCCCTATACCTTTCTTTTATGTTTTTATAGCCACTGTCAGAAAAAAAGAGGAGGGAGAAATCTGAGAGGATTAATTACCAAAGGCCAAATTCTGTGCTGATTTACATTCCATGCAGCAGAACTGAATTCAGTGCAATTGCACAGGGAATAATTTTGCCTTCTATTCATTCAGGCACATACAGAGAAAGATGATATTGCATTACTTACTGTTAAACTGTAGTACCACCTTCTGTGAGTAACTTTTCTGCTAATGTCCTTTTCAGTGCGATTTTGTCGGTAATGCCAGTCCAAATGATCTGCATATACATCAGTCTGTGAAGTTGTAAACCTCATTCCACAGGAGTAACACTGAATACCAGTGTACAATCGATTTATAACACTATCATAACGTCTACAAGAGAAAAAAATTGTAAAGTCTTAACATTTACCAGAAAGTTTGTGACTGACCTAAAATGGATTCAAATTGCAAAACAATGATCTCTAGGTAACAATACATGAAAAGCATACTAGCACATAATGTTAGCCGTTTTAGATCTACTGGCTCCAGTGAGCTAAAAGCAACTTGATGTGAATGCTAAACATATTGGGCCCAAATCTGCAAACCTTTGTGCACACTGACAGTTCCATTGACTTCGATGTGCAATTAAAAAAATATGCATCTTGTCTAAGAATTAAATGTTTATAAATGTATTTCACACGGAAAGGTTTTTATGCAAATGATATGACATTAATGAATACAATGATGAAACTGACAGTTGTATCCCTTCTCCCTCCTTACTCTATTGCAGGGGTAGGCAACCTAGGGCACGAGTGCCAAAGGCAGCACGCGAGCTGATTTTCAGTGGCACTCACACTGTCTGGATCCTGGCCACCAGTCCAGGGGCTCTCCATTTCAATTTAATTTTAAATGAAGCTTCTTAAACATTTTAAAAGCCTGATTTACTTCACCTTCAATAATAGTTTAGTTATATATTATAGACTTATAGAAAGAAACCTTCTAAAAACATTAAAATGTATTACTGGCACGGGAAACCTTAAATTAGAGTGAATAAATGAAGATTCGACACACCACTCCTGAAAAGTTGCCAACCCCTGCTCTATCGTGGTGTCTCACAATCTTCTACAACTAAATTCTCAAGTTGTCTTGAAACAAAGACAATTAAACTATCAATATATTAGTGTCATGATTACCCATAGTGCACACTGAGCCCACATTAGTACACGTACTGTTTTAGTTCTTCAACTGTAAAGTTAGTGAGGTCTGGGATGTCTTGATCCTCACTCTGCTCTTGGTCATCCTCCTCCTCCTCAGGAGCTGGCTGGGTAGAAGTTTCATTCACTTCTAGAAAGCATAAATGGAAAACTGTCAGTTTCCCAAGATGTCATTCTGAAACAGTTCCACTTATTCAAACAATAAAATGAACATAACGCCAAATACAGCATTAACCAATTCAATCCGGTGCTGTAACAGCTTAAAACAAAGGTACACATTTTAATAACTAGGTCAACAATTTGAATTTGGGCAAGTGGTTTTTAACTGACTTCTCTAACTCATCCAAACCCTTGGTTTGGAAAGTAGTCTATGAAAGACACAAGCTAAAGCAATTTCAAACACTGACACATTTTTAAAAAATTGTTTTGATTAAAACAAACAACTTGGGGATGGCACCAAAGATAGACTGACTGATTTATTTGCAAGTCTGGCTATATTAGTCAGCTAAAATCTACAAAGTAAACTATTCAATAGTGGAAGTTTTAAAAGGAAGTTACCAAACATAACTCACTTCATCATGTGCACCAAGATGGTCACTCCCAAATTATGGGACATCATATAAAAACAAAAGCAAGTTCTTGGTTTTATATGTCATAAGAAAATCATTAAAACACATATTACATAGAAAATTAGAGTACTTGTATAGCAAGATTTTTACTGGGAGTTTTTCACTGCACTCTTGTGTTAAAATGGACAGTAAGAGCATAAATGCTATACATACGTGCTGAAGTGGAATCAGTAGTTTTTGACACTTTGAGGATTCCTGTTGAAAGCAGTTTAGAGAACAACTCATTTACATCAAGCTGGCCAAGGTGATTATCAGGATATGAAAGTGGAAGGGGCCCTAAGGGAAGAAAAACAGCAATGATACAATATTTCTGATGCATTCAAGAAAATCAAGCCTTAATATAGGTCATCCTGTTTATTTTAATGATACTCCTTTAAAATAATTTTTTTGAAAAGTCACTGCTTTAAAGAAAAGAGAAGTTGCTAAATACAGTTCTCGGTTGTTCATTTCTTACTCAACTATATTCCATTCTATACATCACCACCAAGAATATTTATCACCCACGCCACATGCTGAGAGAAAAGAGTAGCCCTCAGCCAGAAGCACCTCTATTTTGCCATTCTATTTATCTCATCTTTTTCCCTGCCCTCACTGCTCCCCCCATTTTTCAGCTTTTCATTTACCGAATTGTTTCCCTGTCTCTTCTCCTTTTGTTTTGTGCCTTCTTGGTCTTTTTTGTTAGCTTCCCTTTGCAGTCCCCTCCCTCCCCTCATAGTATTAAGATTTCAAAGTGCGGATCTGTCTGCCACCCAAGGTACAACCAGCCATACTTGCTCTACAGGTTTTTGGAATGTGTTATTTTCTTAGTCTGAATCTAGTAAATATTTACGCTTAATTATTTGACTTTGTTCATTTATTACATTCTGGAAGCCTTTAATTTTGCGCTCTGATGTGCAGGGATGAATTGCATAACTTGGCATATGCAAATCAGTCCTACTGTGTCTCCATTTGTCTTCTCATACCCACACAAAAGCAGACCATTTTCAGCATCATAGCATACCAAAAAACATGTGGTTACATAAACTAATCAGGACCAGGCCTGACTGATACTTGAATGGGAGACCTCTAAAAGAAATTCAAGTATTAAAGAAATTGTATTTATTAACAATTAAATGGCAATCTTTCTTGGGTTAGTACTGAATCAGGGCCACAGAATAGTGCTAAGTGGCAACATGCTGTTGAAAGTACTGTGGATCACCTGAGTAGCTAAATTCTGTGGTTTCTGATTAACAAAGTTTGAACACTAGTTTAAAATAGCCAGCACAAACTTTGTGTATATACCTGCTGGATTCTGAACAAAGCTTGCAGGATTTTGTGCAAGTACTGGTAAATACGTTTGTCCTTGACTGTAAGGTCCAGGTTGAGAAGATACAGATAGACCAGGAACCTGTAAAAGTAAAAAGTTATTTACTTATCTCATAGATATTTGAATTACAAAATCTTCTTACATTTTACTATTAACTCCTAAAGTGTCCCCAGTATAGAGCCATAGAAATGTAGGACTGGAAAGAACCTCGAGAGGTCATCTAGTCCAGTTCCCTGTCCTGAGGAAGGACTAAGTATTATCTAGACCATCCCTGACAGGTGTTTGTCTAACCTGTTCTTAAAAACATCCAATGACAGAGATTCCACAACCTCCCCACATAACTTGTTCCAGTGTTCAACTACCCTGATAATTTGGAAGTTTTTCATAATGTTTCAATTTAAATCTCCTTTGCTACAATTTAAGCCCATTATGCCAGTGGTCCCCAAACTTTCTACTTCACGCCCCACTCTTACCCCTGTTTGCCCCCCCACCCCTCGAGCCGGGGGCAGGAGTGAGACCATGGCTCCAGGAGGGGGGGAGGGGAGAGACACGGACAGGGGTAAGGGGGCTGAGGCTGAGGCCACAGCTGGGGGCGGGGCCGGGGCTGGTAGCCAGGGCGTGGGGCTGGCAGCCAGGGCCAGGAGTGGAGTTCAGTGGCACTCCCTCCCCGCACCCTATGGGGGCTAGCCCAGACCCCAGTTGCGCCCCCCCGAACATTCTGCTCCACAGTTTGGGATCCTCTGCATTATGCATTTACCTATTTATATCCATGAAGGGGGAATGTCGCGTACATTTTTGAAGGCTCCTTATAAATTGACAGCACAGTATTTCAAACTATATTTTTATTGCCAAGCATTGGAGGTGGGGGTGGGGGAGGACCTCCTAATGAAATGCACAAGTCCTTCCATGCTTACTTATTTAATAAGGGATATTTGTTTCTTTTAGCCATCAGGCCTGCACATTTTAAATTCATTTTCCAATACTGACACACCATTGCTTCTTTTAAATTGTTCCTTTTCACCCAAATTGGACTTTAAAATACAGGTGTGTATGCCTACCCATCTCATTTTCAAGTAAACTCCAATATGAAGTAAATATACTCAGATTTTTAGCTGAAAATGTAAATGGTACCAGTTATACTAAAAAATAATGGAATCCAGGATGTCTCCAAAAAAGCAATAAATGCTAGTGAATTTCAGAGGGGAAAGTAATTTTTATAATTACTTCTGCTATAAGAAGAACAGGAGTACTTGTGGCACCTTAGAGACTAACAAATTTATTAGAGCATAAGCTTTCGTGGGCTACAACCCACTTCTTCGGATGCTATCCCTCAATATACAAGTTAAGAGATTTACTGGGTCTTTTTACCCCAAAGTATTCCAAAAAGTTAACCCCAAACAGGACAGGATTTACAGATCTGAAAATATTCTAGCTCAGAAAGGAAAGAGGAGAAAAAAGCAGTTACTGGTGTAATGAGGT
>NW_020664448.1:8719134-8744507 GCF_002925995.2 Terrapene triunguis | reverse complement strand
ATCCGAAGAAGTGGGTTGTAGCCCACGAAAGCTTATGCTCTAATAAATTTGTTAGTCTCTAAGGTGCCACAAGTACTCCTGTTCTTTTTGCGGATACAGACTAACACGGCTGCTACTCTGAATACTTCTGCTATAACTGCTTTCTGCGAACTGATTAGTAAGTTCTTTCAGCATATATTTCTGGATTCATGCCTGTTGGCTTTGGTGGTGTTCTTTAAAATTTTACCACTGTAAGGGGTATGAGGACACCTAACTACTTGTATTCATTTCATTAGTAATTCTTCATGTCACATTCAACTTATACCCTGAGAATGAAGAATGCTTGTAGAATTCAAATTTTTTAATCAACTGGCTTTGTTATAGAAGTTTGACACCAACTCCACCTACTGAAGAGAATTTTTGCAAGACAATCATCAATACTGAAGCCAACTGACCTCATCCATGGATGAAAGATGTCTGCTAAACAGGCACTTTTTTGTCCAACAAATAGTTTGAGTGCGCTAAAATCCCCTATTTCCTAACAACCTTCCTCCCTCATGAGGGCACTACATTTTACAGCTCTAACAGGGCTAGCGGAAATAACCCGGTGTGCACTACATGCCCTACACATATCCACACCAGCTCTGTCCTACTTATCTACACTTGTTAGGTAGCATTTGGCCTTTACTTCTCTTGCAGAAAGATCAGGAGTGTGTTTATATGTACCTAAGTTTAACGTTTTCCATGGAATTCATTTTGTGCAAAGGGTAGTTAAAATACTGCACATGATTTATAACTCCAATCACAGCTATTTTTGCATTCAAGTGGGTAGTGGAAATAGACGAGTTTCATTATTGTTTTGATCAGGTTACACTTTCAGGTGTACACACTGCAGGGGAACTTTTAAAACATTCTTGGAAATACCTGAACCTATAAAAAAAAAAACAAAATTTTTCTTAATATATTAGGATGTTTCTCTAAAAAAACTTCAATTTGGAACCAAAATTCTCAGACTATGTCCCTTTAAAATTACGATTGTAGACAATTACTGATATATTCAAATTAAGACTTTTTAAATTTGAAACCATCTGTAGGGGTGCTGTGTCCTAAGCCCTCATAAAGTCATAAAATTTTGCTATACAGATGTAGTCAAGTTTAATACTAAACAATCTTACCTGCTGCGATTGCTGAGTATTTCCTACTGACATAGAATTAGGCATGGTATTGAAATTTCCATATTGAGGACCCTGAAGATTCTTGTCATCAAAATAATGTCCAGATGCTCTGTTAAGTGGATTGGGAAAGTTCTGTGCTCCAGGGCCAGGTGGCCCATTAAAATTTGGTCCTTGAGAGGCATCAAACATTTCAGGTCTCTGGAACTGCATACCATGGGATGGTCCATTGTAAGTCTGATTGGGATGTTCACTGTATGGACCAGTTTGCCCGTAAGATACTGTTTCCAGTCTTGAGGCAGGAGGGTTAGCTACATTTTCAAACCTTGGACCTTGAAGACCAAGAGGCATTGCAAACCTTGAACCTGGCTGGTGTTGAGGACCATCAAACCTTTGAGGTACTGGTGTATCAAATCGTGGCTGCTGACCAGGTGGTCCATCAAACCGAGGAGGAGTCTGTTGACCAGGTGCCCTTTCAAACCTTGGGCCAGGTTGTCCATGTAATCCATCAAATCTTTGCAAAAGGGATAGCTGACCAGGTTGACTATCAAATCTGGACGAATGACAGCCATCGAATCTTGGACCAGTCTGACCCAAAGGCCCTTCAAATCTAAGTCCACCCCCCGTCTGGACCGATGGACCCTCAAACCTCGGACCAAGCCCTGGCTGGACATGTGGCCCTTCAAACCTGAGACCACCCCCTCCCTGGACATGTGGCCCTACAGACTGACCATGGGGCCCCTCAAAACGCAGACCTCCTCCCGGTTGACCATGTGGCCCCACAGGCTGACCATGTGGCCCCTCAAAACGGAGACCACTCCCTGGTTGACCATGGGGCCCCATTGGCTGGATATGTGGCCCCTCAAACCTGAGACCACTCCCTGGTTGACCACGAGGTCCCATAGGCTGACCATGGGGTCCCTCAAATCTGAGTCCACCCCCTGGTTGGCCATGAGGCCCCATAGGTTGACCATGGGGTCCCTCAAACCTGAGACCACCCGATGGCTGACCATGAGGCCCCTCAAATCTGAGACCACCCATAGTCTGGCCTGCAGGTCCTTCTAACCTGCGACCACCCACAGGCCCCTCAAACCTTAAAGCACCCCCTACTTGCCCCAGCGGGCTTTCAAACCTTAGTGCACCCCCTGCACCTACTTGCCCAAGGGGCCCCTCAAACCTGAGGGTGCCTATCTGCCCTGGTGGCCCATCAAATCTCAGGGCACCCCCTCCCCCTGCCTGTCCTAGTGGCCCATCAAACTGAGAGGTAGCTCCTCCTCCCACCTGACCTAGTGGCCCCTCAAACCTCATAGAAGCCTGTACAGGTGGCCCTTCAATTCTAGGGCTTGAATTATTAGAAGGCCCATCAACAAAATGACCAGCTTGTCCATCTCCCCCTCCCCTTGCAGCAGGCTGTCTAGGTGAGCCATCAAATAGCGGTCTGTCTTCCATGAGTGCACCTAATCTCTGCTTTACGTCAATGCCCCCAAATCTTGATCCTGGACTCTCTATAAATGATGTTTTCTCTGGATCTTCATATCTAGGTCTCTTGAAACGTTCACTGAATGGGGATCTCGGTTCCTCTCGAACACCTAAAATTTAAAAAAATAGTTACTTACTGAAATTCTGCAAGATACCCAACCTCAAGAATATAAAAATAAAATATGTACCACTCTGTCCAACCATCTGTCTTTCTTCACGATTATCAAATTTGCAGAATCCATCTCCATCAATTTTTTGAAACTCTGGTGCACTTTTCCCTTGTTGCCTGAGTGCATCTCTAAATTCATCTGATTCTCCCCAGCTATCATAAGGATCGAAGTTTTTAGAACTTCTTGTTCCTTTGGAAGAATTTTGCTCATCATGTCTTCGCCGGCTCTCAAGTGGTGAAAGATCATCAGCATAAGGTCTACTGCCACTTATAGGAGAATGCCGTCTTGACCTTTCTCCAAATTGCTCTTTTCTGTCAAATTGTCCTCCACGTTTACCTTTTGTTTGCTCACATTCTATTCCAGAAAGCAATGCATCAGTCAAATCATACCCTAAAATATCATCAGGATCTAACAGATCAAGTCTTGGAAATGAATGCTGAACTTGTGTTCTTTTCAGTTTAGCTTTATGTTCATAATACGTTAATTCAGCATCAGATAGAAGGGGTTTCTTCTTCATACCACATTTTTCTTCTGTAGGACTATCCCACACATTGCATCTGTGCTTTCCTTCCTGATATTGGAACAGTTGACGAATCTGATGAGCCACAACAAGAAACTCATCTTGTGTTATTTCCCCAGATGTCAGACGTTCATTTGCCTATGTACAAAAAATGTAAACAAATTTTAGATTGATATCCAACACTCAACACCTGATAATACCCAGACATCTGCGGGAAAAGAAATATGACAAACACAAAATTTCCAATAAGTTCTTGGAATGTCTTGGAATTAATTTCAGAAAGTAAGGCAAGTAACCAAGGGGACAGCCATTTTAGACTTAATACTGACCAAGAGAATATGAATATGAAGGTGATAGGCAATATGTGTGAAAGTGATCATAAAACAACAGATCCAGAGAAAAGAAGGCACGTGAGCAGCAGAAAAAGGACAATGGACTTAAAAAAAAATCAAACTTTAACAAACTCAGAGAACTGGTAGATAAGGTCCCAAGGGAAGAAAATCTAAGGGAAAAAGTTGTTCAGGAGAGCTGGCAGTTTCTTAGAGACAATACAGGTGCAACAGCAAACTATCCCAATGAGAAGAAAAGATAGGAAGAATATTAAGGAGTCAATATGGCTCCATCTGGAGCTCTTTAATTATCTAAAAATCAAAAGGAATCCTACCAAATGTGGACACACGGACAAATTGCTAAGGAGGAATACAAAAGAATAGCACAGGCATGTAAGGACAAAAACAGAAAGGCTAAGGCCATGTATACACTACTGGCTAAATCAGCACTGCTTCAATCAATGCAGTGGTGTCGATTTAGCGGGTATGATGAAGACATGCTCAATCAGTGGGAGAGCGCTCTCCTATCAATTTGTGCACTTCACCTCCCTGAGAAGCATAAGGGAAGTCGGCGGGAGAGCGTCTCCCATCAACACAGCACAGTGTAGACACCACGGTAAGTGGCTCTAGCTACGTCGACTTCAGTTATGTTATTCACGTAACTGAAATAGCGTAACTTAGATCAATTTACCGCGGTAGCGTAGACCAGTCCTAAGTCACAAAATGAGTCACATCTAGCAAGGGACATAAAAAACAATAAGAAGAGGACCTCTGACAAACTCTCTCACCAAAGGCTCTAAAGCAAAGTAAGCAGTCCTGGGATAAGAGGGAAGGTCCCTCATGGATCAGTAACTGGTTAAAAGATAGGAAACAAATGACAGGAGTAAATGGTGTTTTCAGAATGGACAGACGTAAATAGCGGTGTCCCCTAGGGGTCTGTATTGGAACCAGTACTAATCAACAAATTCATAAATGATCTGGAAAAAGGGGTTAACAGGGAGGTGGCAAAATTTGCAGATGATACAAAAGTACTCAATATAGTTAAGTCCAAAGCAGACTGTGAAGAGTTACAAAGGGACCTCCAAAACTGGGTGATGGCAACAAAACGGCAGATGAAATTCAATTTTGATAAATACAAAGTAATACACAGTGGAAAACATAATCCCAACTATACATATAAAATTATGGGGTCTAAATTAGCAGTTATCACTCAAGAAAGAGATCTTGGAGTCATTATGGATAGTTCTCTGAAAACATCCACTCAATGCGCAGCAACAGTCAAAAAAGCTAACAGAAAGTTGGGAATCATTACGGAAGTTGGGAATGATTAGATAATAAGACAGAAAATATCATATTGCTTCTATATACATTCATGGTACGCCCACATCTTGAATATTGCATGCAGATGTGGTTGCCCCATCTCAAAAAAGATATACTGGAATTGAAAAGGTACAGAAAAGGGCAACAAAAATTATTGGGGTATGGAACAGCTTCCATATGGGGAGAGATAAGTAAGACTGGGAGTTTTCAGTTTGGAAAAGATAATGACTAAGGAGGGATATGATAGAGGTCTATAAAATTATGACTGGTGTGGAGAAAGTAAATAAGGAAGTGTTATTTACTCCTGTTCATAATAGAACCAGGGGTTACCCAATGAAATTAATAAGCAGCAGGTTTAAAACAAACCAAAGGAAGTATTTCTTCACACAACACACAGTCAACCTGTGGAACTCCTTGCCAGGGGATGTTGTGAAGGCCAAGACTATAACAGGGTTAAAAAAAAAAAAACTAGATAAGTTCCTGGAGGATAGGTCCAGCAATGGCTATTAGCCCGGATGGGCAGGGATGGTGTCCCAAGCCTTTGTCTGGGCTAGATGGAGCTTTGGTCTGACCCAGTATGGCCGTTTTTAAGAGGTTCCTAAAATATATTAGAAGAAAGAGAAAGATGAAGGAAAGTGCAGGTCCTCTACTTAGCGGGGAAGGAAAGCTAATAACTGGTGACATCAAGAAGGCTGAGATGTTTAATGCCTATTTTGCTTCAGTGTTCACTGAAAAGGTTAATGGTGACCAGATACTCAACACAATTAATATTAACAAGAGAGAAGGAACACAAGCCAAAATAGGGAAAGAATGAGTTAAAGAATTTTAGATAAGTTAGATGTATTCAAGTCAGCACAGCCTGATGGAATTCATCATGGGGTACTTAAGGAACTAGCTGAAACAATCTCAGAAATGTTAGCTATTATCTTCAAGAATTCCTGGAAGATGGTTGAGGTCCCAAATTACCAGAGAAAGGCAAACATAGCATCTAGCTTTAAAAAGGGGAACAGACAGGACCCTGGGAATTATAGACCAGTCAGCCTAACTTAGATACCTAGAAAAATACTGGAACAAAGTATTAAACAATCAATTTGTAAGCACCTAGGGGATAATAGGGTTATAAAGAAAAGCCAGCATTGCTTTGTCAAGAATAAATTATTCCAAACCAGCCTAATTTCCTTCTCTGACAGGTCTAATGGCCTAGCTAGTGGATGGGGGGGGGGGAGCAGCAGATGTGCTATATCTTGATTTTAGTAAGGCTTTTTTAACAGTCCCATAAACCAACTAGGGACACGTGACTTAAATGAAATTACTATAAAGTGGGTGTACAACTACTTGAATGACAATACTCCAAGAGTAGTTATCAATGGCTCGCTAGCAACCTGGGAGGGTATATCAAGTGGGGTTGCACAGGGATAAGTCCTGGATCCGGTACTATTTAATATTTTCATTAATAACTTGGATTATGGAGTGGAGAGGATACTTATAAAACGTGCAGATGATAACAAGTTGGGAGGGGGTTGAAAGCACTTTGGAGGACAGGATTAGAATTCAAAACAACCTTGACAAATTGGAGAATTGGTCTGAAATCAACAAGATGAAATTCAATAAAGACAAATGCCAAGTACAACACTTAGCAAGGAAAAAATCAAATGCAAAACTACAAAAGGGGGAATAATTGAGTAGCTTATAGTACTGCAGGAAAGGATTTGGGGATTATATTGGATCACTAATTGAAAAGGAGTAACAATGTGATGCAGTTCCAAAAAAAGGCTAGTATCTGGAATGTATTAATAGGAGTGTTATATGAAAGACAAGGGAAGTAACTGTTCCACCTTTATTTGGCACTGGCGAGGCCTCAGTTGGATTACCAAATCCAGTTTTGGGCACTGCATTTTAAGAAAGATATGAACAAACTGGAGAGAGTCCAGAGGAGAGTAACAAAAATTATAAAAGGTTTAGAAAACCTGACCTATTAGGAAAATGTTAAAAAACAGAGAAAATTTAGTCCTGAGAAAAGATGACCAAGGAGGAACCTGAAAACAGTCTTCAAATAACTGTTACAAAGAGTACAAGGATCAATTGTTCTCCATGTTCACTGAAGGTAGGACAAGAAGTAATAGACTTAATCTGCGGCAACAAAAAGTAGAAACACCTCTACCCCAATACAACGCAACCCGATACAACACGAATTTGGATATAATGCGGTAAAGCAGCCCTCCAGGGGGGCGGGGCTGCGCGCTCCAGCGGATCAAAGCAAGTTCGATATAACGCAGTTTCACCTATAACGCGGTAAGATTTTTTGGCTCCCGAGGACAGCATTATATTGAGGTAGAGGTGTATTAGAAAAAAATTCTAACTAAGGTTAGTTAAGCTCTAGAATAGGCCTCCAGGGGAGGTTGTGGAATCCCCATCATTGGAGATTTTGAAGAATTGATTGGACAAATGAGTTTACTTGCTTCTGTCTCAGCATGGAGGGCTGGACTTAACCTGTTACGGTCCTTCCAGCCCTACATATGATACTAATTATACCATTACCTTTTTAAGTAGCTCTCGCTTGCTTGCAGAAGTCAGTTCTTTGGGAATCTGCAAATTGGCATCCACACTTAATCGATGCTGTTGCTTTGGGGCTCGAGGTGACAAAATTCCTTTACTGGCCGCCCAGATCTCCCTGTGCCTCTGATGAGGAGATTTACTAGGTCCTTGATGTTCGTCATTCTGTTGTGGACTGAAAATAATAAAATCAGGTTAGTTAAAATATACATTGTTTCTTTATACAAGAAACATTATTTACTACATTCACATTAGAATTGATTCCATCTAGATCTGATGTCCTGCTGCCATAATGGAAACTGAGCATCAATGATTACACTAAAACAACAAGGAGTCTGGTGGCACCTTAAAGACTAACAGATTTATTTGGGCATAAGCTTTCGTGGGTAAAAACCTCACTTCTTTGGATGCATCATTACACTAGTTTGCCAGTCAAAATGTTTAAAGGACAATCCCCTGTTGCTTTGATATCTGAATACTGCACACCAATCCTGCTCCTACTAGAGTCAATAGCAAAACTCCCACTGATTTCATCAGCAGGATCAAGCTCAAAATCAGTAACTTACTTTTTACTTTCCTCCCAACCAGATTTCCATCTTTTGCTTGATTTGGAACCTTGCCAATTTTCCACATTCTCCTTTGGTTCTGGAGTGGACTTTGTAGAATGCTGATTTGCGGTTTCCAGTGGTCTATCTTCCTGAGTTTTTTTCAATCTCCTTGGATCTCGTGCATCCTGTTTAAGGTTCCTCTTATTAGAATTTCTTTCTTCCCTTGTAGTTAGTGTAAACTCTTCAACATGAGATTGCTTAGGCCCTGACTGGCGGAGCTTTCCAATTTTAGGAGTCGAGGAAGTAGGAGACAAACTCCTCAGTCTTCTTTTGGGTGATCTCCTCTCTCTTCTCTTTGGTGAATGGGTAGATGGCGATCGAGACTTAGGAGAGCGTGATCGGGACCTTTTTCTATTACTTGACCTCCCAAGTTTTCCACTCTGTTTTTCTGACTCTTCTGTAATAGAGTCCTGTTTTTGAACAATGCCATTAATTATTTTATTTCTGCTGCCAACAGGTCTGTGTTCAGATGTCTTATGTTCCTCTTTTTCTTTTCTCTCCATACTTTTTCTCTTTTCTTTTGTGTCATCATCTTTAGCATCTGGCTTCTCCTGAAGATGCTTTTTTAATCTTGGATCTCTTTTACTAATTTCAGATACTTTCATACTCTCACATTCTTGGCTTTTAGCATCTTTAGTATGGGATAACTTGCTTTTCAAAGGGGACGGTGATTTAGATTTTGCATCTAACTGATCAAGTTCTTTCTTCTGTGTTTTCTCACTTGATTTTAACTTTTCTTGCTTTGACAAATTTTGTTTTTCAGCCTGCATTGTTTTATTCGCCTTGATATCAGATTGACTTGTGGAAGATAGAAATTCTTTCCTATGACTTTGATCTTTAGCATGAGAAGAATGTTGAGCCATCCTATTAAGACGAGGATCTCTGTTTACTACTTTGACATCATGAAACTGAGAAGATGGAGATGGTCTGTTTTTTTCAGATTGCACAGAAGCCTGGTGAGGAGCTTTGACTGTCATATGAGGAGTATGTGAAACATGTTGTTTGGAAGGTGCTTGAACTGAACCCATGGTGGTTGCCCCTTGTTGAACACTAAGAGAAACTGCCTAAAATGGGAGGGGAAAAGAGTTAGCATGTAAAATATAAGCTCTACACCAGTGTTACTCAGCTGCACTGCATCTTGAAAATCAACTACAGAAGAAAATGCTTTGAAAGTTAATGATTAAACTAGTTTAATTCAAAATAATCAAGCCTAGGACCAGTCCTCTAAGCACTTGTTCTGAAATGCAGTAACACTACAGAAAACAGAAATGAAGATCAAGTGGAAAAACAATGCAATATCAATACTACATAAAAGACTACTTAAAATATATATATATATAATCTTTCAAAACCAAGATTCTCATTATTGTATTTCAGGGTTTTTCCATCTGATCCCAAGAAATCATGAAAAAGTAGAAATTCAGGATACGAACACACGATAGGCATGGTGATACTGACACATTTGGGTTTTGGGAAACAAAGCTGACATGACTTGAAAATATTTACATAGGCTTCCTGCTCCAGTCTATGTTAGAAACAAATGTTTTGTTTTCAAAGAATGACTGGAACAAAGATTGCTGAAAATGCATGGTTTATGTGCTTTTAACATGTATACAGTATAGTGACTACTACAAAAGATGGGAGGGTTAGCGCTGTGTTGCTAGACATACATCACTTTGGTAAAGCAAAAACAACAAAAGCTGTAAATTGTAATAAAAAGTAAAGTTGCAATAAAAAGCCTTCCATCACTCCAGTTTTGAATTAAAAAACACTAAGCTATTTTGAAGTAATACATATTTAATCCTAAAGCCCCTAATTTTACAATTAGCTCCACGTTGGAAAACACCACTGTCTAAGACAACTTGGATTTCCCAAAAGGGAGAAAACTGCCCTACTCCACTATATATATAGCGAACAGTGCAGCCAAGATACTGTTTTATAAATAATTCAAAAAACAAAAAATTTCCATTTGTCTTGTTCAAAATAAAATCCTCCATGTATGACAAAACTCTAACTCCCTACTCACCAACTGTGCTTTAGTCTGTTCTAGCTCCAGCTCTAATTTTTTCTGTTGAAGTTCTAACAACTGTTTTTGCTTTGCCAGCAGTTGTTGTCTTATTAGTTGCTCTTGGGTCAAATTCTTTTGTATTTCAGGAACAGCTGGAGGAGTTGAGGTACCAGATGAACTGACTGTAGAAGCAGGTGCAGGAGATTCCTCAGGCTACAAAGAAAAATAATTTTAAGGACATTACAACTCTTGGCGGGAGAAACAAGTGGAAGAGGTTCAAATTTGTAACCGAATCTCATTTAACTGCTGGATACTTTATTTCATTTGTATTACAATTTACCGACTATAAATTAGTTCTTAAATTTCATGAAAAAATTCATTAGAACATTTTAAAATGTTGCACAATTCAAATTTTCAAACAGTGATTGCTTAAAAAATATCATTTACTACAATTTATAAATAAGCAATGAATATTCAGCGTTTTAGTTAAACTCCAATTTTGACATGTGAAAGATAAACCCAATTAATCTTTAAATAATTGAGAACTTTGTCTTACCTGTCTGCCTATACAGATCATCTACTTCTTCAAAATTCTTTAACAATGGCTTAAAGTGTCAGCAAAATGGGACACGTAAACAATAAAAACTGTGCATCACCATCTGCTCATGCAGAAATCATATTAAAACTTACCGATTTATTTAAAAACTTAGGATTCACATGGATGCTAGAAGTATTCACATTTGGGGGTAGAGGTTTAATTGGCCAAGCAGGATCTAATGAGTTGACTCTGACATCAAGGGCATACAGTTTCTTCAAAGGGAAAATTTCATCCCATGTGGAGCGTAATTTAAATAAACTTTTCCTAGTATTTTCATCCACCTAAAAACAACAGAACAATTCTATGGCTTGTTAAGTTAATATAAAACAACTTTAGCACATGTATAAAAAAAATTATAATTTCAGATATTTTATTCTATACCTGCACTAACTTGGAAACTTTATCCTTTCGTTAAATCTTTAATGAACACAGCTGAATATTTAGAACTAGGCAAATTGTTCTAAGAAACATACAGATATACCAACAGGACCAAGTACAGCACCTGTCCAATGTAGGTTTTAACTGAAGAGCATATGTCAGTTATTCTATGAAAACCTTAAAATAGCACAAATGTGTATGTGGATTTGCTGCTTGAAAGGCATTTGAGGGTTTCATAGCATATTACCATCCTCCTTAACAGGCTTTTCATTTTGTATATCAAGATGCTCAAATTTCTTAATTTTGCCCAATTTGTGTAAAAAAAAAAAAATGTAAATACTGACAGCCAAAAAAAAATATACAATATATAAATCTAAAGATATTTACAAAGTGGAAACTGTTAGCAAATCAGAGAACAGCCTTCTAAATATTCTGATTTACTGAGCTTTCAAGTCATTATTTAGATATTGGGCTTCTACATCACAATGTTTTGACACTGTTTTTGCTCAACAACATATCATTGGAAAACTATTTCAATAAATGTAGCAAAAATAAAATTACCTAGAAGTCAATTAAAGTTTTTGTTTAATTGTATAAGGACATGGATCCATAAACTATAGAGTGCTAAATCTCTAGTGTATCTATCTTTTTATAAGCTCTTTCAATAGTTTCAAATATCCTACCATGAGGTGAATTAGAAATTTGTATTAAAAATATTCAACTGGTAAGTTGTTTGCTTAATTAATAAATGTTTATAATATGAAGACCCTTAACTCAATGTACCACAACAGCTGTCCCATAGTCCATATGTTATTTAAGCCAATACATTTTTGCTTTTTAGACAATTTTTACTGCAGTGCTAAATTTTTCAAGAAAAATTGATACAAGACATAATTTGGAAGGTTGTTTTAAGTTTCAAACTAAATTGAAGCATTCCAAAGAATTCCCATCAATAGTGTACTCTGTAATCCTTAAAGGAAAGATCTACCTATTTTTTCTTCAATACAGTAGTTTGAAATTCACAGCAAAAATAGCTGCAAGGACTGAACTGAAAATCTGACTTCTCTTGCTAGTGACCATCTTACTAATAAGCAAGATTGATAACAATGTCAACACTGGAATCCAAGACAGTATCAACTGGCTTCTATCCATTTTAATGCAAATTTAACTATTAAATGCAATATCCATTTAGTATTTAGGTATTAAATAAGCATTAAAACAGAATATAGTTGGGAGTGGTTCAAAGTAAAGGATGGTAAACCTATGAAGCTCAGAAATGTCAATTATAATCCACAGTTCTAGATTCTGTTGCACTGTAAAAGCATAGACAGCGCTTTTACTGGTGACCTATCATGATGGTTTAACTCACAAGACTTTACAGAACTTGGAAATGTTCCTTTAAATAGTCTACATTCATCAATGCAATCTATTCAACTAATCACACACAAAGTAAAAATTAACACTTAAAAAAATACATATGAATTGAAGAGTTAAAAGAAACATTGAGATCCTCAATGGGATGTAAAACCTGAACAGAAAAAGTTAAATATCCACCAAAATGTTTAATTTTATCTGCTAAATTTATGAGATGCTATTTTATTTTGATATGCCAAAAATTACATAAGGTAACCACCTAATTTCCCGTTCGATTTAAATCCATTAAGACCCAGTTCTTCAAAAACTTTACTCAGGTTTGCCTTTCTTCCTTGGGAGAATAGTCCCAATTATTTCTCGTGATTAAGGATGACAAACATGAACAAAGAGTTTGCAGCATTGGACCCATAACTTGGTCACAACATTGACTGAAACAAAACACTCATTTGTAACATAGTAGTTTTACTTTCTTAGAAAGCCTTTCACCATAGGCCACTAAAAAAATGTCAATGTGTCACTGACTTGCATTCTTCATAGTTAAGCACTCATTTTTGCCACTCCAGGTGCAAAAAAATTAAAATGAACAATAAAGTCAACTTCAGCTACAAAAGGCAAAAATAATCACCCTCTTTTAAAAAAAAAAAAAAAAAAAAAAAAAAAATCTAATCAAAATAATTTCATAAAATAAAAAGAAATAAATATAAAAAAAAAAAAAAAAAAAAAAAAAGAGAATAATGTTGTCCAAGTACTTTCTTTGCATAAAGCGCATTCACTATCTTTAAAAAAACAAAAAACAACAAAAAAAATCAAATTTACTTGTACCACAGCAATAGATCTTACCAGATGTTATATTACATGACAGAAAAAATGCTAATATGAACTTCTCTAATGAGATATACCACAGAAGTATAATGACAGGCACGAAAGCTTATGCTCTAATAAATTTGTTAGTCTCTAAGGTGCCACAAGTACTCCTGTTCTTTTCACAGAAGTATGTTAATTTAGCAAAACTTCACTTGATAATCACCATGAGCTGATAACCTCTATCTTAGGTACTTCTAACAGCTTTTCTTTTATAATACATAACAGTATAGTAAAAGACAAATTTAAAAACATTCATTGTTATACTTCACCATGGCAAGAAAACCCAACACTGAAAGGCAAATATTTATTTATACAGGAGACAACTTTGATTAGACTACAGAACTTTTCTGAAAGCATATGTACCTTTTCAAATACACAAATAAATGTTGCAACTAGGTTTTTAGTAAATGCAGTAAGATACTCTCTTCCAACGTTCTTGACAATGGAATCCATAAGGTACATAACAGGAAGCTTCTCTGTAGAAGGAGCCTGAAGTAATAAGAAGAAACTGAGAAGTTTAGTATAACAAACACATTTGAACGTTTTTAAGATTAAAGGATAACCAATCCCAAAAATACAGGTCTCTATTTCTGGCTGACACTACAAATAAAAGGATTATTTTGTACACACTGAACTTGGAAAGTTTATTATCAACAAGTACCATGCTGTGTGTCTACCAAACAAAAACCCAAACAGTTTAGTTATTTGTTTTAAGTTTGTGTATGAAATGAGTTGGGCAAAAAAAAAAAAAAAAATTAGCACACCAGACAGTGCTACTATTAAGTGTTTTGAATGTAACTGTTTCAGGTACATTTGATAGATTTTAAATTAACATGAAACCACTATTAGCTAGTGCTGGAACTTCTAATAATTATGACTTGTATCAACTTAAAGCTGTTTATCTAGATTTCACGTTAACGGAATTCAGACTTCTAGCAGAAAGGCCCCAAAAATTTAACTCTGTAGATGTAGATTATATGTTGAATACGACAGTCTTTCTGTAACCTACATTTGGAATAGACTAAAGTTACTTCACTGCAATCCAAACGAACATGAGGAGTCTCAGCCTTCTATAGCAGTTGTAGTTATTCAGTCGGCTTTTCGAGCTGTATGCAAAACATGCAGCTAAAACAAGAAGTTCTAAACCCAAACAAAATTCAACTATGAGGCTGGTCATGGGAGCACAGATGAGCTTGTCTGGAAACCAAGATTTTCACTGAAGGTAGTCTTCAAACTCTGGACTCTCCATTGTCAAAGGAGCAGGAATTTTATTTTTAAGTTCATACACAAGATTGGTACCGACTTTGTGCAGTAGGACTAGTGTGGTGGTGTTGAGATTGGTACAGCAACTTCCAAAGCAAATGAAGCCTTGTTGGCCTAACCCCTCAAAATTAATTTTAATGTCTACCATTGGCTTTCACAAGCAGAAGGCACAGCAAACTTCCAGAAAGCATCAGCAGGTACACAGACTTGTTGAAAGGACAACATAAAAGGCACATGTTGTGTTAACTCTGCTCCTCTTCCACAGGAACATCCATTGACAAAACTTTTCCCATCTGCCATCCCACAAGTCCAGGTATAAAAGTCAGTATATATTTACTCATAGCTAAGTTTAGACTGGGTTGTCCAATGGGTCCATAAATCATTAATGACACCTCACTCCACAAAACCCATTGTCCAGACAAGCGTGTGGAAGTGCTCTTGCTTTACAGTTTTATATTTAGTATCTTTCCCATTAGAGTGGCTTAAGAAAACTGCAGACAAAATTAATATAGGTCTACAAGTCTTGTATATGGGTAAATCAGAGCCAAACTATGTTGTGTTTTCACTCTTAAATGTATTTTTATTTACATTTTCAAACCATTCCACTACCATGACCTGAAGCTTGTTCAAAGAGGCAAATAGGGGGTAATTTCTTATTAAACATAGGTAAATATTCAATGTGGTAGCAGCCTAGGCTAATTTGTATACATAGTGGAAAATTAAATTAGTAGATGGCATGTCTTAATATGTATTAGGAAGGTGCAGTTAAAACATAAAAACTAACTGTGGTAAATGCACAATATGGCTTACATCATCAGTACACTCCCTAATCTGGGTATTGAAAATGTGCATATTTTAACACTATCTGAACTTTAAATATGAGCTAATACAATATTGTGTGAAACAGATACACCTCTGGCCTTAGTAAGCCAAAGACTATGTGTCCAATGCTGCTTGATATTAAAATGGCTGGGATGGTTTTGGTTTCTTCTTAAGGTAGCTTATTAAAAAACCTTTTTTAATTCTGAATGCCTTGTTTAAAAAGAAAACAGGAAGATTATAATCAAAGTCAGATTTCAGTGAAACACACACAGCTGTCTGACCAGCCCTTATTCCCAAGAGCTACTTATACAGTAGGAGCTATACATTTTTCCATTTCATCACTGCGTGTGTTTGCACACAGTCTCAATATACTCAGCTACGCTTAAAGTCTGAGATCTTCTGGATCCATTTAAACTAGTAGCAAAGTCATTTTAAAAAGTGTTGTAATGGTCACTTGCATTACACACCAGGTGTGAAGTAACCGCACGTGGAAGTACTTCAATCTGGTAAGGAAGTCAGCCTGTTTTACCATTGACTCGTAATTTAGAAGAGTTATATAGCAAACCCAACGCTGAATACTTCAGTCATTCAGGTATTACATTTTAAGAACCAGGGCTTAGATAAGGCTGGAATTTTTAAGTCTTCATTTCCGGAAGTGTTTATTAGGTCAATATAGTTATCAAGTACTCCATTAACCACAAAAGTGCATCCTAGTTTGGAATGTACTTTGGTTTTCAGATGCTAATACAGTTAGAATACAGCACAGAACTCTTTCTACTAGCTGAAAGATACCACAAGACACTACCCAAAAGCCCGGGGAGCTCAGCATGATAACCAGAACATTGAAGGATACTAACTATAAGCTTGTTTGCATAGGGAGGTTTGGCCTTCATCAGAGAATGCTTGCTGTTCTCTTTCAATTAAATGTATGAAATTTGTTGCTGAAGATGTCCGTCTCTGTGGGTTTTTTTTTTTATTAGTTTTCTGAAGGATATGAACCTTAAACTCATTTTGATATCTGAACCCCCAGTCATGTCACTTTTAAACACTTAAAAAATAACCATGTAAATAATAATGATTTTGGAAACAGATTCTGCACTAAACAATGGTAAATAAAAAGACAAATACATATTTCATACATTTTATTTACAAATTTTATAATACCAGTCACACAGTTCAAAACCATTTATTAAAATGTAAAGCAAACCACTCAGTTTTACACTGAACAGAAACTGTCTCCAGGCAACACTTTTTTTTTAAAGTGGCTTAGTAAAGGAGGTCAATTTCCCCGGAAGAACTAAAAACTTGCCTTATATAACCAGAGTCACTAACAGTAACTAGGCAAAACTAACCAAAGATACAGGATTTAAAACATGTTTAAAAAAACAGGGAGGCTCTAAAACCACCCAAAAATGAAAAAATTCACAGCATTGGTATTTATGACAAATCATTTAATATGCACATCCATTGCCTCCGTATTAGATATAATGATGAAATCTATTAGATTGTGAAATCACCTCCCCAAAGAAAAGGCAAAGCCCAGCCCCTGAAGACATTTAGAACTAGTCTGGACAAGGGGCTGGAGAACCCACTGAAGGAACCTGCTCTGACTGAAAGACAGATTAAATATAAATAACTTTAGAGGCCTTTCCCTCTCCATCTAAATTTTACAATTTTCCCTATGATAAACCTCAATTTAAAGCCACAATACAAAAGCCCTAGACCACCTAATAGTGGAAGGAACAGGGGAGAAAGAGGGTGTTGTGTTGATTGGGGTGGGGATGAAAAGGAGCTATTTTACTGGAATTAAATTCAGGGCTAGTTAAAATCCTCTGCTAAAAAAAATGTAAAAACCCCATGTGCCCATGGCTGACTGATGTCAGCAACTGCCTGGGTTGGGCTTTGAGGGAGCATCCTTTTTCCCCTTTGTATCATGTGCTCTCAGGCGCCATGTTAGGATCCTGCAAGCTGCATTTCTTCTCCTCTGCCCTGACCAATAAGCTTCTCTAACCAAGTTAGATTACACCCACCCACCACACTAAGCTTCTAGTCAGAGCAGATAGTCTATGGCCTGAACAGACTCCCCACACCAAAATAAACTTCTCTAAGGAAACAACCCCATTACCACCACACAAACTTCTCTAACCAGAACAGATGTGCGCCCTTGCTCTGCCTAAACTTTTCTTCATCAGGGCAAATTCCCATTCCCTCTCCTCCCCCCCCGTCTCAAAAAGAAAAAGGGGGAATCGCCCGGTGTTTAAAACTATGAGGGAGCTGCATTTAGCATCCAAGAAACGGGAAAGATTTGTTTTTTCAAAATTCCGATCTATTTTTATTTAAACTACCCAGAAAAAAAGCTACATTTTTGCCCCCCCGTCGTTATAATTACACTACAAATGACTGAACTGATGGGTCTAAGCGTCAAAACAGAGACACTGAGTATCATCCCCACGGCTGCAGGGCGAGGTGGTCCTACCGCCCAGTCACTGCCAGGCCGCCATGTTGTGCCTCGGATTTACACGGGCCTTCATTCCCATTCTCCGTACTCCGCTCGGCGCGGCTGCGGGGGGCGATTCCCGACCCCTCCCCGGACGTCAGATTCTCTGTCACAATTACCCCCCGGCTCGGCAGCACGCTAGTGTCGTGGGGCTGCTCCTCCCCGGCCTGGAAGGGGCCTAGACGTGGTGTGGAGAGAATGAGCCCCCGGGGTCTTGCTCCCTGTCAGCGTCGGGCATTGTGGCTTCCCGCCTGCCTCCTCCGGGCCCTTCGTCCCCGAGCTCCCCTGATGCTGGCCCCAGACCCCCGCCCCAGACTCCCCGAAGCCGCCCGCCCCACGCCCCTCCTCGAGTCCTGTCTCCTCCGATCCGTCCCTTCCTCAAAGCCCCAGTCCTCCTGTCCTGCTCCCCGACCCCCATGGGCAGTCACCTGTCTCCAGCGCCCCCCCCCCATCTCCATTCCTACTAACCCCGCCTCCTGCCTTCGCCTAGTCCCCCTCCCCCACTCCCCCAGCCCTCCGCCCCGGGTGTCCCTGTCTCCCCTCCACACACACACACACGCTACCCCCCCCCCCCCCCTGCCTGCCTCGCCCCTGCCCGGCCTGTCCCCCCGGCAGTATAGGTAGGAGTAGTAGTCGGTGGAATATAAAAACCTTGGCGATTTGCGCCTCGATCAGGGAGACGATGTCCTTGGCGAAGGGCACGTTCTCCTCGGCCAGGATGGTCAGCATGTTGATGTGCGGCTTGCTGTTGAACGTCAGGTCCTCCAGCGACGACTGGTAATCGCGGCACGCGTCCTCCCGGGCCTCGGCGCCGGCAGCGCTGCTCTCCGGGCCCGACATCCTCCTCGGACCGGGGCCCGCGCCAGGACCCGACCCACCGACCGAGAGCCCCCTCCCCGCGATCCCCCGCCGCCGCTGCTGCCGCCGCCGAGCGATGCCGCCCCTCGCCGATGCCTTCGAGATCTTCTACCGCATCCTCCGGGCCGGGGCTTCCGCTGCTGTTGGTGCCGCCGCCGCTGGTAGTACTGCCGCCTCCCCAGCCGCCGCCGTCTCAGTCTCGCACACACAAAATGGCGGCGGCTGCGACTCGCGAACTTCTTCTTCCTCCAACCGTTGCGTCATGTGAAATTGTTCTAAGGGGAGGGGGGGCGGGCGCTTGGGAAGCCCCTTTTGTTCCCTTACTGTGTTCTGGTTGGCTCACTCTTAGTCCTCGCTTTTTCTGATTGGCTCCCTATCTCCGTAACTACTTGTGATTGGTTACTTCTTCTCCTGATTGGTCCTCGCACTAAAACCCGGGTCCCCTTCGTCGCTCTGAGTTACAATTGGTTGGTTTCTTTCTTCGCTTTCTCCTGATTCGTTGTGGTTTTTAATCCCGCCTCTCTTTACTGGTTTTCATTTTGATTGGTTCTCCTTTGTAAGCCCGCCTTTCTCCGAAGTTCTAAATTATGATTGCTCCGTCCACGTAACTCCACCGCATACACCCCTAGTTTCCTTCAACGGCCTCGTCAGGCGCTGTGTACGATCCGAGACCTAGTTTCCTATTGGCTTGTCCATTCGCTCAGCCGTTGGCATAGCAACTCGGGCTGGTCTGAGGCCTACTTAACCACCCTCAAGCCTGGTGGTATGCAAACAACACGAATAAAGACAGCCGAATGTGTGCTAGACGCGCTGTTATCCTAACAACATCCTGCGTGGTGTCAGTCACCAGTGATGAGGGAGACACAGACTATACAGCCTGCTCTGCCCTATTGTTCTTTCATAGCTCAAGCAGGTTGGGATGGTGCCTACACTGCTTCCATGTGGCACTAATCACAACTCCTTTTTCCATCCTCATTCATACCTTCCCAACAGCCCCTCAGGCTGGCCAGAGGTGTCCCTTGCAGTTGTCCCTGTTTCAGTTGAACAATCTCTCTTTTCCAGATCGCCTTTTACTGCAATAACAGCACTGTAAATGATTGTAAAGAAACTGTGAGAACAGCCCATAAGGGAATCAATTTTCATACAAGACTTGTCCCTCTCATTTTGAACATAGTTTTGATCTACAGTAGTAAAGTCATACAGCTATATCTTGCACTGTGTCTACGTGAGCATTATACTGTAATGAGGTGGGTGAAACCATGTTATGGGTTGAGTTAAACCTTCTTCAGGGTCAGGCAGATGCGTGAACGAATCCTCCATTTAAGATAGTTGTAAGAGACAGTTACAAACATAAGAAGTTACAAACATCTGAAGAAGTGAGGTTCTTACCTACGAAAGGTTATGCTCCCAATACTTCTGTTAGTCTTAAAGGTGCCACAGGACCCTCTGTTGCTTTTTACAGATTCAGACTAACACGGCTACCCCTCTGATACTAAACATAAGAATGACCATACTGGGTCAGACCAATAGTCCAGCTAGCCCAGTATCCTGTCTTCCGCAGTGGCCAATGCCAGATGCTTCAAAGGGAATGAACAGAACAGGTCAATTATTATGTGATCAATCCCCTGTCGTCCACTCCGAGCTTCTGGCAGTCAGAGGCTAGGGACACCCAGAGCATGGGGCTGCATCACTCATGGACCTAAACAAAGCCTAATAGAGATGGCTCAGAAACTAGCATCATAGGAGCAGACTCAGGGTTCAATTGTGTATTGTGACCAGGAGGGTGTGGGTATGTGAGAGAACACACAAAAAAGAAACTGGGAACACACAAGACTGTCTGGGAGAGTTAAAAAGGCAAGAAAGCCAAGCACTAGCATGTAAGCATGGTGTGACCCTGGAAAAAGCCAGAGACTGAGGGCTTGTCTACACTTGAAATGCTACAGTGGCACAGCTGCGCTGTAGCGCTTCAATGTAGACACTACCTTTGCTGACGGGAGAGGGTTCTCCCATCGATGTAGGTAATCCACCCCAGAAGGCAGTAACTAGATTTTGGAAAAATTCTTCTGTCGATTTACCACTGTGTACACTGGGGATTAGGTTGACTTAATTACGGCAGTCAGTGGGTGTGGATTTTTCACACTCCTGAGCAATGTAGCTGGGTCAACATAACTTTTTAATGTAGACAAGGCCTGAGAGAGCTTTTGGGTCTGGTGTTGGTTAAAGAGGCTTGGGGGGCGTGGGGACTAGAAAAGCTGAGAAACTTCCTTTTTATTCTTGGTTCCCCTGCCTTCAGAGACACAAGACTTTGTACATTCCTTGTAAATAAACAAGATAGTGCATAAGGAAATACCAGACTCCATCAACTTCTGCTTCCAACTGGAACATTTCTATGGCCTCAAACTTTGACTAGCCACTCAGGTCAAAAGGGGCAATAATACTATACCAACAAAACACTCCTAGTGTGGATGCAGCTTATACTGGCAAAATTGCACTTTTACTGGTGTAGCTTATTCCACCACCCTGAGTGAAACAAGCTATGCTTTTGCCAGTATAACTGCATCTACACTAGGGACTTCGGATGGGACACTATGTTGGTCAGGGATCACACTTCTTCACACCCTGTCGCGACACAGCTATTCCCACAGAAATCTGTAGGGTAGACATGGCCATAGGCCATTTAATACTTTTGTCGATATAGTAATGTTGGTTAGGGGTGTGACTTTTTAGTTATATCGTTACACCTATATAGATTATATGAATTTTTTATAACATTTTATATCAACAAAAGCTCTATGTAGATGCAGTTATATTAGCAAAAACTGCTTTTGCCAATATAGCCTATTTCATTTATGGAACTAGTATAAACTATATTGGCAAAAGCATTCTTTTGTCGATACAGAGCTGCATCTACACTAAGGCCTGGTCTACCCTTAAAACTTAGAGCGGTATAACTTTTCAGCTAGGAGTGTGATTGTTTTACTGACTCATAGCTATGTTGATATAAGACCTAAGACATATCTACACTACAAACTTTGATCGACGCAAATTACATCGGTATTCAGCCACCAGTTAGTATATTGTTTGTGTGCGTGCACACTTGGTTGCTTGCGTTGGTGCTACATGTACTCACCAGGAGTGTTTGTGTTGATGCAAAGTGCAGTACACCATGGGTAGGTATCCCAGGTCTAGTGTACACTATAAAGTTAGGTTGACATAAGCTACCACCTACCCAAGTGGCATTGAGCGTGCATAGCTTCTTCTCCCCACAGGTACAGGAGATCCAGTATCTCCTGTCTACTCTAGGCCAGAGCGTGTCTTGACCAAGTAGCCAGCAGGGCTGGCTGGGCAGTTGCACACAACAATGGAGATCTGCTATGAGTGCTTGCCAAGCTGGACTATCAGGAAAAGGCATTTCAAAAATCTGTGAAATTTCAAAGGGGAGCAGGGGGTGCCTTCCAGTCTCCATGATACCTAGGCAGTGGAGTTCACAATTATGACCAAAGCAGTCAGTGTCAGGCATTGTGGAACAGCTCCTGGAGGACTGTTGGGATCAACATAGGTAATGCAGTGACTGCACTCACGCTGTGTCGACCTCAGTACATCAGCCTTGGCTCAATGCCATTCGGGGACATGGTGTTACTGTGTCACCATAACAGAGTGCGTGCATTGGTAGGAAACAAATTTAAGTATAAAAACATATATACCTAGGACAATGGAAGACCGTTTATGTCAACCTAGCTTTGCAGTGTATACCAGGTCAGAGAATACACCAATACTTGAATAGCTAAAGAAGTGTTGATGGGTGCTACAGATGTTACAGCACCACACATGCAATACTACTATGCTTATGGATGAGAAGTCCCTGATCTTAAGCTATGTCTACACTACCGCGGTAAGTCAACCTAAGCTACGCAACTCCAGCTACATTATTCAGTCGACGTACCTTAGGTCGAGTTACCGTGGGGTCTACACCGTGGGGGGTCAACGGGAGAAACTCTCCCATTGACTTACCTTACTCTTGTCGGGGGTAGAGTACAGAGGTCGACTGGAGAGCAATCTGCTATCGATTTGGTGGGTCTTCACTAGACCCGCTAAATCAATCGCTGGTGGATCGATCTCAGAGCATTGATCCTGGCTGTAGTGTAGACCTGCCGTTAGATACTTCTGAAATGTTTACTTACTGTGGTTGAAATTTCTCACCTTTTATGCCTGAGTTTAATTTTCTTGGGAAGTTTAGTAAAATTCTTTTGGTCTGTTTTGCACCTAGGCAAGTGAATAAATGGTGATCCGTATGCATTCAGAAATAATCCTGTTCTTGTTTTTCAGTCAGGTAACTCTTAACTGGTTAAGTGTTAAAACATCATTGAAGATAAATAATGTGTTTGACATATTTGAAGAAGTGTGATGTAGAAGTAACAAACTTTACTGCATGAACTAGATTTAAAAAAAACTGGTTCAGAGAGGTGCTCATTACCTCTCTCCCTATGCCAGTTAAGCCCCGTGCTCTGGAGTGGAATTTTCCCTAAGGGAGGCAGATAGTGTTTCCCCCACTGCTTTCCCTTGGAGTTCCTACCAAGAGGGGGGAAAGCTTTAAACTCATATCAAGACTCTATTGAAGCCTCACATTCCTTAGTGGCATGACTATATCCCCTGCCAGCCGGGCCACTTTGCAGCTTCCTTCACATTTATTCCCTTTTAGCTTTTGTGCCTCTGATGACCCTTGACCTGGCCCTATACCTTTGAAACTGATCACATTAAATTCAAGCAACAACAAACTCACATAACTAAATTATCTCACTTCTAGATCTAAGCACCTGATTTAATTTGAATGAAATTCATACAATGAGTAAATACTGTTTTCATAATCACAGCTGTTTGTATTTGGAGTTGACAGTGTCAGTTATTTCAATACTCAAAAGCCTGACTAACGGTACGGTGCACTGCACTATGGTTAGTGCCCTGCACTGCTATGCAAGAAACACGGGTTTTGCCTCTTGACCTGGTCTGTGACTCCATCAGGTCAGCAGGACCTAGGAGCACTGTGAGGCAGTCTAATCGGTTTTGGGGGGAAAGTATCTCATGGTCCTTTGAAGTAACTTGTAGCCAAGCAAAAAGCAGAGATGAGGGGAATCCCATCCAGTTTTCTAGGGCTGCTGAGGAAATGTAACTATGGAGGCAAGATTAGTGTGGATGGGAGGCTTGTTCTGGGGAATAGAGGAGCTTTTTGGGAGAAGTGCTGGTGAATTTGTGGGTGAATAGTAGTGTTTCAGCATTTTGAGCAGAGTTTGATTTGTGGGCTTCTCCTGAGACCTGACTGAGGGTTTTGGTAGCTGGAGGATCCCATAAACACTGACCCCAGCTCTGTGACAGGTCTACAACCTTTTGTAATTTGCAGTCTTATTCAAGTGAATGGAACATCCACTGTGAATAGACCATCCATTAGCTGAATGTTTCTGCTTTTATATAAAAGACATTTAAATTGACAATGAATAGGATGTTCATTGAGATGAATAAGGTAGTTCACACCCTCTGATTGTCTGCAAAGTTAGTAAGGACTTGTCTCCCGAGCTGTTTTAAATCAATTTAATTACATCAGTGCAAACCCCTACTAATTTTCATAAATCAGTGGAAGCTAAACCAATATATAAATAAATGAAGATATCCTATCTCCTAGAATGGACCTTGAAAGGTCGTTGAGTCCAGCCCCCTACTAGCAAGACCAAGTACTGATTTTTGCCCCAGATCCCTAAGTGGCCCTCTCAAGGATTGAACTCATAACCGTGGATTTAAGCAGGCCAATGCTTAAACCACTGAGCTATCCCTCCCTGACCCCTAATTATAAGCAAGTACCTGGGGACACTCAGGAAAATTAATCTGAATTAATGAAAGGGCTTGTCTACACGGTGGGGTAATGCGCTCTAAGGGGAAGTGTTTTCGAAAGTACACTAATGTGTTGTACATTAATTTGTCCTTGTAGTAGACCATGCTGCTGTGCTGTTTGACACAATGGGCTTGTCTACACTTAAATCGCTACAGCAGTGCCACTGCAGCTGTGCTGCTGTAGTCAGTGGCACCGGAATAGATAGGGTTACCATATTTTAATTTTAAAAAAGGAGGACACTCCACGGGGACCTGGCCCTGCCCCAACTCCTCCCTTTCCCTGCCCCCAGCCCCGCCCCAACTCTGCCCCGCCCCCGCCCCTTCCCAATTCTCCCCCCTCCCCTGAACGCTCCGCCCCCTGCTCCTCCCCCTCCCTTGCTTCCCGCGAATCAAATGTTCGCGGGAAGCCTGAAACAGGGAGGCAGCAGGTAAGCTGGGGCTGGGGAGGGGCGGCCCAGTCCGGCCGAGCGGTTCCCTCCGGCGGCCGGCCGGCCCGCCCAGGCCAAGAGGCTCTGGCCCTAGCATCTCCCGCCCGGCTCAGCTCGGGCCCTGGGGCGCTGGCCCCCGGCCGAGCACCCCCGGCCCCCTGCTGAGCACCGCCGGCCCCGGCCCCCCGGTCGCCGGCCGAGCACCACCGGCCCCGGCCCGGCCCCCGGCCAAGCACCCTCAGCCCCCGGCCGAGCACCGCCGGCCCCGGCCTG